>NC_080467.1:13695224-13722724 GCF_030265055.1 Doryrhamphus excisus
GAGGCAGCATTTAGCCACTACGGCCCCCCTGCCGGAGAACCTCAGGACTGCAGAGACTGTTGATATTTTTTTAAAAAGATTAAAGACACACCTTTTTAATCAGGATTTTAACTCATGTTTTAAACTTTTCTTACGTTTTTATCTTTTTAGTCCTATTTTATGCTCTTAGTCTTTTAGCTTTTAACTCCAGTGTTTCCTCAGGGGGGGGTCCTCCACACTGGGGGCAGTGTCGGGTCTGCTGAGGGGGGTGCCATCCTTGGGTCCCTTCGACCCGGCCGCCTGGGGGTTCCTCCCTTTTAATGTGGGGGTCCGCCCGTTTGTCGGAGTCGGGGGGCCCAGGTGCTGGTCCCCCGATGGCACGGCCTGCGGCTCCTCCCAGTGTGGACGGCCCCCAAAGGTGGCGTTTCCTTGATCCTTGATACTGTGTGTGATTGTGTGTGTGTGAATGTGTGTCTAGTATGGAGGGTGGGAAGGAGGAGCTTTCTTTGTAATTGTTTTTCTTTTTAATTGTGGTAATTGTTTTTAATTCTGTAAAGCACTTTGTATTGCATGTCTTTGCAGGAAAAGTGCTCTACGAATAAAGTTGATTTGATTTGATTTAAAACCGACCTAACAGCCACCTACTTTAGCGTGCAACCTCATTTTGCCTCTCTTCTTCTGTAAATATACGTTTGTACCAGTTAGCGAATGAATATCAGGCTGATCTGCTGGATGACGTGCAGTGTTTATGTCATTAGACAGAAGAGGACGTCTTGGACAAGGAGAGGGACATGGACATCCTGATGAAGGACGCAGATTGGGTTGCCGACTGGTCTAGTCGACCGGAAAACATTCCTCCTAAGTAAGTCTTGACTGTGTAAACATCTATCTCTTTGGCTCACACGCACACACCTGCTTGTTTGTACACAGAAAGCAATTAGTCATTCTGGCTAAAGTTGGCGTGACACACACGGAGTATATAAAGCCAGCTGTCTGACATTATATGTGGGACTTATAGACTTGTTTATTATTCTTGGTTAAATTTAGATGCAAGGATTGCATTTTAGCTCATGTACCATATACCAGAGCAACTTATACAATATAGGTGTCAGCAAGTGCTGCGCAGTTTTTTTTAAAGCACAATAAATATACTCTGAATCCCCCCCCCAGGGAGTTTCATTTCTGTCACCCTCGACGCTCCGTGACGCTCAGCATGAGGAAGACGGGTGCCATGAAAAAAGGAGGCTTCTTCTCTGCAGAGTTCCTCAAAGTCTTCATCCCATCGCTGCTGATTTCACACATCCTCGCCCTGGGACTCGGGTAAGAAGATCTCTGGTTGACGTATCCATCCATCAACTGTTTTACACCCTCCTACAAAAAAGAGCATTGTAATAATTGCCTGATGTACCTGAATGCACCTTTTGTTGCCCGCTTTAACACCGTGAGGTGCGCTCCGTGTTTTGGGGCGACCTGGCCAAGCTTGAGCAACAGGGGAAGGACATCGTGTGGGAACTTAACGAACCTCAACACTTCATACTTTCGCATTATATCTGCTGGCGTAGAAGAGCATGCTAAATAAACAACGTCTCACCACTTCAGCTCACATTGCCTTGCATGGGGAATTCCACCCACAATGAAGACTCACAGGTACAATTTCCTGCCCAATTTGATTAGATTTTTCACCATTTTTGGTGTTGTTTGATTTTATTTTTTTATCCAAGTTTTATAAACTTTCCCTTTTAGTGAATTTCTTCTCGTATTATGACTTTATTCCCATAATATTGACATTTTTTCCGCAACCAAATTTTCCAAAAATAATAACTTTTTATTTTGTTTCTTAAATATTACAAATATTACAATATCCATCCGTTTTGTATGCCGCTTATGCTCATAAGGTTCCGGGGGTATGCTGGAGCCTATCCCAGCTGACTTCGGGCAAGAGGCAGTGTACACCCTGAACTGGTCGATTTTATAAAATATTTTTATTCAATATTTCAACACTGTGCTACTAATATATTGTTTATTACATCATAAAAAATTATATATTTTTTGTCAGAATCCATCTTTTTTCCTCTTAATATTTTCACTTCGTTTTCAGTTACAGTTTTTGTTCCCAACTATTTCAACTTTCTTCACTTAAATTTTCTTCTCGGAATTATGACTTTATCTCTAATAGTTTATTTGCATAAATTTAAATTTAAATTTTTTATAAAATTATTTCAACTTTATGCTACTAAAATCATATTCAAATCAAAAAAATATTCATATCAAAATCAATTTTTCTCATAATATTACGATAATATTTCTCTTTATATTTTGACTTTACTCTTGTAAAATTTCTGCACACGTTTCCATTTTTGCAAATATTTTTTCTTGTTAAATGTGCTGCAAGCCCATAATAAAAAGCGCTGTGGGCCACAAATAGCCCCCAGGCTGCACTTTGGACACCACTGCTCTAAATGCTTTTTAGTATGGAATATAAACTAAACTTTCATTCATTCATTTTCTCCCGCTTTTCCTCACGAGGGTTGCGGGGGGTGCTGGAGCCTATCCCAGCTGTCTTCGGGCGAGAGGCGGGGTACACCCTGGACTGGTCGCCAGCCAATCACAGGGCACATATAGACAAACAACCATTCACACTCACATTCATACCTATGGACAATTTGGAGTCGCCAATTAACCTAGCATGTTTTTGGAATGTGGGAGGAAACCGGAGTACCCACAGAAAACCCACGCATGGAATTGAACCCTGGTCTCTAGCTGTGAGGTCTGTGCGCTAACCACTAGACCGCCGTGCCACCCTAAATTAAACTTAATTCAGTTTTTTTTTCCATTAATCAAGTTGTTTAAAAATGAGCGCTAACACCAGTAAGGGGCGCTGCCCTTCCGTATATTATTATTAATGAATATCTTCTTTCTTATGGAGATCACCCAACAGGATGACTTCGAGTCTCCACTCCTCGCATACGTAACGCCACTCTGGTTTCAAGCATCCTTCTCATGGGATGTCGGGTGCAAACAATGGCGTTCACTGCTGTGTCGATGCACATTACCGTCACTGTGACTTGTGTTTCACCAGAGTGTACATCGGCAAGAGGTTGACCACACCCCCCACCAGCTCCTTCTGAAGCTGAACCCGAAGAAAAGTGCCTGAGAAGTAGCCTGGAGCCAGAGAAAGTATTGCTGTCATAAGGAGAAGAGTTTCTCCTCCCTCTATCCTGCTTGCCTCTGCCTCCTCCTTTTCCTCCTCTTTGCCGAGATATGACATGTTCTCGGTAATACTTATCATCACCCTCCCCTTTTTCTTGATGGGCTTTCCTCACAGTAGACACCCCATCCACTCGTATCACTCATTTGTAAAAGCTTCTCAAAGAGTTCATAAGGCCTTTTACTTTCTCCTCTTAGGTACATTTTTTCAATTGAGGGTCACAGCATTGAAACCAAACTCTTCTGTCCACTTTTAACCCCAGATTGTGAAAACCACAAGTTAAAAGTGAAGATGCCTTTATGAAAGCAGCCCGGTTGCTCTTTCTTTGCTTCTTACTTCAATGTATTTTACCGCTGGAACTGTTAAGTGTAGACTGGGCATCCCCTAGCGTGAGGAATTGGTGTTTGTCATGCTGTGACAGCAAGATGAAACAAAGATGTGAAGAAGTACAGTCGGAATGTTGACGAGTCTCGTGCAAGCTGCATGCGCAACAACAGTATTTCAAGGTCGGGTCTTGGGTGACGGTGTTGTGGGGTCCAGAAAGGATCAGACGGCATGTTAATGTTTTTTTTGTTTTTTTTTAGTGCAACTTGACCCTCTTTGTTTGTCTGCAACATATCGAAAACTGGGTTCCCTTTTGTGGCGATTTTAAGTTAACTTAAATCCTGAAAAATTTGGAATGTGAAGAATTAGTTAAGGTTTTTCCAAATGTTATTTTACACGGCACACCACCAAGTGTGCCATAACCTATTCAGGTTCTTTTTGTACCTTCTGCTATCTAGTGGAAGAGCATTTAAATCTTCCCGTCGTCATTTTTCGCTAAATTAGCAGGACTACTTGAGTTTGGACAGGAGTTTAATGGCGGTCCTCAATTTTGTGCATACTAGTTCTTTGACAGGGGGTTGAGCACTTGCAATTCTTTGCAAAAACACAAGGGGGAGGTGTTTCCTTGAGAGTGAATGACCACAACTTTGGTTGACTAGCTGTTTAGCTTCCTGTGTTGGAGGCGTCTGTGTCTGCAGTTCCTCAATTTTGGTGGACTTGGTAATCCCGCACTAAAAAAAAAAAGGCCTGCATCGCCATTGACACAAGGTAAGACAGCCTATGACTTTTCATTGATATCACCGACGTAACGCGTGATTGCAGACACGGAACTGACACGTTCAGCAGTATAGCACACTGAAGAAAAGTTCTGTTGTACGGTTTCACAGCACAATTGAGCTCGTCTGCATGACGTGAAAGAAAAAGTTAAATTAATTGTTCCATGTCCGGTTTGGTCAGGTTGACAAACGAAAGGAGGTAACACTCTTTACTGCCCCTTTCTTCAATAACTCATACTCCGAGCAGTCGTATAAAATGCCAAATCTGTAATGTATGGAAATGCAGTGTTAATAAATTGTGAGCTTTTGTGAAGTTCAGTACAATTGGAAGCAATGACCCAGCAGGTCAATTCTTACCATTTGTACCAAACCAAAAGAAGAAAACTTAATAGCTTGGTGATTTTCACCCCCCCCCCCCCAAATGTGACTACTCTACTATTCTTATATGAGACATTTGTGCTCCTGTTTAAAATGTGCGGCTTTCAGAAAGCTGATTTGGTTTTGACTTTTCCTCCTTTTGTGTAAAGGTGATTGCGATCACGCAGAGCAGCAGGATTCGCGTTGTTCCAAAGTAAAGCCTGTTTTGTTAATTAATAATTGGTCCTAATCGTACTTATTGTCATGCATTTGCTTGATTTTTTTTCTTTTCCTATTGCATTCAACAAATGATAAACCTTTTTGTCATTAAAGATAACCTGAATGATTATGTCATGCTTTTGAATGAATGATTTATTGAAGTCAAGAGGACCACTCCTAAAACTTGTCAAGTTTTGTGTTGTGTGGTCCTTGTGCTTGTGTGTCACACTTAGGCAGCTGTCGTGGTCCACAACTGTTGTTTTGAATGCATGCCTGCTCCAGGATAACTTGTAGGGAGTTTCCGTGAGTTCAGTCTTTGCACCAGGCTGACATTTCAGGGGTTGGTATGACTTCCCCAGTAGCCACTAAATTACATTTTCCTCAGGAATTTGGAGATAAGCACTTATAAAGGGGAGGCACTGCTCTCCAGTGGTGACTAGTCAGCAGTGCGGCCATCTTCTCCTCACAAACCTGCTTATGTTGCCAAGTCATGCTCTCACTGTCAAAGCCTATGATAAGGAATTTTGTTGACTTCATTGATTATTTCTACAATTCTGTTTTTTCCATGTTTTAGAAACCTTAAACATGCTCTCAGTCTCATTATTAAAAACGATTTGCAAGCAATACTACATATGCTACAGTAATAGGTATGGCAACATTACAGTGTATATTAAAAGAGGTAAATAGTTATTTCATAGGCGTTGCACACTTCCTGGCTCCTCCTCCCATCATCAGCACACCTGTTCTTGACCAATCCAGACAGAGCCAGGCTCAGAGCTCCACCCACTGCAGCTGATGGCGTTACCATGGGTTACCAAGGGTGGAGGCTTGTCATCTCTCTGCATTGGTGAGAACCTTCTTTCTTTCCTTTTTAGTCCACATGCTGCACCATTGACATTGTCGTTATAGTCTACATAGTCATTGTACTGTGTTTGCACTGTAGGCAACATGTTGGCCATTTTGCCTGAATGGTCAGTGTTGCTGTATGATGTTTTGTAGGTCAAATTCACACATTTATAGTTTAAATCAGGGATGTACAAAATGTCGCCCATGAGGGCTGTTTTTTTTTTAAATAAAAAAAATAGAATTTAACAAAAAAACAAACGGCAACATAAGAAATGGAAAAGCTCTAATTTGATGCAGCTGTCATTTTATGAGTATAGTTATTTTAAGAAAAAGTCGTAATTTTAAAGGACTTCATGTAATAAGAGGAAAAATAATATTTTAGTAGTAAGAAGTTGAAATATTTAAAGATTATTTTTTTAAGTCGTAATATTATGAGTGACAAAAAGTATTTGGGGGGGGGGGGGGGGAAATTAGGTTGCCTAAAAGTTATGTTATGGAAAAAAATGGCAAAAACAGCTACAGACTAAAGTAAAATTAGTAAAAAATAGAGAAAATTGGATGGATTGGAATTTGAAAAAATTAGAAAATTGTCCCAATATGATTAAACTCACAATGTGAGGAAAAATAATGTAATTTTAGTAGCATAAAGATGAAATATTGAAATGAGTAGTGATTAACCAATTAAGAACCAATATTAATATTGATGGTGTAATATTACAAAAAATGCATAAAGCTGTGTGTGTGTGTGTATATATATATATATATATTTTTTTTTTTTTTTTTTTTTTTTTGCAGGACGCAGCAGCAGCAACACCAGCCAGCTGCAATATTGACTACACCTGCTTTCTCCATGAAAGGCAGTTGCTGACTGAGCATGCTTGCTTCCTCTGGGTGACAAACTTTTAAGTGCAGAGTGTAAACAGGTCTGAACAGATGTCATATAAAAAATCTGTGGGTTTACATGAGGCGCTATAAGTGCCAGCACCTTGGCTTCTCCCCCCAACTGTTTATCAGGCTTGCTGCCAACTTTCTCACTAATTATCCAACACACCCCCTCTGTCAGTATTATCCCTGCACTTTCCACCAATATTTTCAGTGCTGACCTTCAGTGATTGCAGGCCTTTCCCGTCGTCTACCGACCACCCACGCACACCCAAAAAGCGATCCACCCATCCCTCAGAGAGCAAGTACAGTGGCTGACACGTTGTTATGGAAACTGTGCTGACATGCTAAAATGTATTCCACAGTCACCACTGCAGTGGAGGGTTTGTCTGTTTTAATGTGAGTTAGGAAGGGTTTATTTAGTTGTACTGGATGACCCTGTACTACTACACTTGTACTGTACACTAGCTTTGACTGCAACTGTAAAAGAGGTGCGGTATGAATCTAGTAGCAATGGTTTTAATCAACATGACACTATGATATCCGACTTATGGGTCTCTAAACTTTTGAATACACATGTTCAACTATTCAGATTTTAGTATAGCTAAATACACATTTCTTCATGCTGCGTCTACATCAGCCACACTGCTTGCCAATTCTGATCTTACATTAACTTGTGCTCACGTCACTGCAAGTTTCTAGGCTGGAATGACTGTGGAAACTAGTGCTTGTGTAGCCGCGTAAACCTTCGCATCACAGCACACAAATATGGTGCGTTCAAGCGCTGTAAATTTACTACGTATTTATGAATTGTTACCAACACGAATTAGATATTTTATACATAAATGTGTTTTTTTCTCGAGGGGGTGCTTGAATATGTATATACACAGGACAGAGGTGTACTAAATATTATTAAGTGAGAAAAAAATCCAAACCCACAGGTGCCCTCTAAACTGGTTAGACTACCCTTAGCAGCAACAACTGCAATCAAGCGTTGGTGATAACTTACAGTGAGTCTCTTTCAGCGCTGTGGAGGAATTTTGTCTCACTCATCTTTGCAGAATTGTTGTCATTCAGCCACATTGGAGGGTTTTCCAGCATGAAGTGCCAATAGGATTCAGGTCAGGACTTTGACTAGGCCACTCCAAAGTCTTCATTTAGTTTTTCTTCAGCCATTCAGAGGTTGACTTACTTTTTGGATCAGAACCTAAGTTGATTTTAACTTAGGATCACAGAGCTACAGTATGCCCAGACATTCTACTTTTTGAGAGCAGAATTCATGGTTCCATTTATCTCTGCAAGTTTTCCAGGTCCTGGAGCAGCAAAACAGCCCCAGGCCATCATACTACCACCACCATATTTTACTTTTGGTATGATGCTACATCGTAGAGTGCTACATAGACCACAGAGTATTTCCCAAAGGTCTTGGGGATCATGAGGATGTTTTCTGTCAAAATTGTGGTGAGCCTTAATGTTTTTTTGTTTTTTTTCAGCAGTGGTTTTGGTCTTGGAACTCTGACATGCAGGCCATTTTTGCCCAGTGTCTTTCTTATGGTGGCGTCATGAACATTGACTTTACCTGAGGCAAGTGAGGCCTGCAGTGCTTTTGGTTCATGACTGTTCCATGTTTTTGCCATTTGTGGATAATAATAATAATGGCTTTCAATGTGGTTTGCTGGAATCCCAAAACTTTAGAAATGGCTTTAGAACATTTTCCACACAAATAGATTAGTTTTATTAGTTACATTAGTTATGTTTTATGGGTTAATGTGCGGTTGCTCAGTTGTGTAGTCACTGTTTAATATTTAAATTAGTTTGACTAGTGGAAACTAGTGCTTCAAATTCGGTATTAAATGTGGAAAAAATGTCTGCAAATTCAATATTATAAACTACTGCTGTCACTCCAGTTAGGAAATGATCTGCAAAAACTCCCTAAGCTTTTAATTGGTAACTCCTGTAATCAATATTCAGATTCTAGTAGGGTATCATTTGGCGGATGTCAGAATATGTGGTGCTGAAAGAACAGCGCCACTCCTTGTAAGATTGGGTGTGACTTCCGGGAACTCTTCTGCACCTCAAACTTCTACCGGAAATCACGTAACACCTTATCCATTGGTAAACTCTTTGTTAAACTCCCTTAGATATTTCAAGACACACCGGATGTCCCCCTGGTAATTCCTGGTATTGCACCGTCGGTCCTGCTTTTATTTTGACAGGGTAGACTCTCGTCGTGTCCCTCACGTAGGCGTACTTGTCACATTGCTCGCATGCTGGACTCTTAGAAATAAAAGTGCGCTAATATACCTACATCTTTTTTCTTTTCATATTTCCTCAAGGGTGGGGTTCTTCCACGCGTGCAGTGTCCTTTTGATTTCCTGGCTTCAGTGACTCTGCCCCCACCTGCAAGTGGATCCCTCTCAAGGCGGTGGCCGTGCAGGAGAGAAGAAGCTTTTTTTCCCCGTGTAAAGCAGCAACACCGCCTGCAATTAAAGCATGTCGACCACGGGTGGAATTTTTACCAACATGGGCTCCGACAGCCCGGCCAGGCCCAGGCAGCAGTTCTGTGGCATGTTCTGCCCGGTGGAAGGCTCTTTGCTGGACAGCAAGACTTTGGACTTGGATGCGCTCTCGGCGTGCAGAGGCAAGCGAGACAGTCGAGTCATTGACCGGCAGAGCGACATCTCCCAGCCCAAGAAGGTGGAGATCAGGGAGAGCACAGGGAAAGAGGCGCTGCAGAACCTGGATGACAAAAAGGTAATTCCAACATCTGTGAAATCACAACACCTGCACGATATTCATAGCCAACTTACCCAGACTCAATTTCCCAGAAAGCCTTGCGTTGTAATAATATTGATGCATGCAGAGCTGGGAGGGAGTGGTTGCTTGCATCATTGTTCATTTATCCAATATTACAGAGCATTTTTTTCTGCCTTCATATAACTGACACGAGAATCCTCACTCCATTCTGTCATAGAAGAACAGGACAGTGTCAATCAAATCTTTATTTGCAGTAATTTGAGTATGTATTGTCATTTGATTCAATGAGATTTTCATCTTTTCAACTGTGTAACCAGCTAAGAAGTTAAATAAAAAAAACAGCCTACATCTACTGTATGTGTTATAGGTGACAAACATCTTATTGTTATTAGGAATGTTAGGATTATCTCTTCAACTTTTCTAAAAAAAAAAAAAAAAAAAAAAGCCGCACTTTGGATACCCCTGCTTTATTTGTTGTCTTTAAGCACTCAGGAAGCTGTTAAAAGCTTTTAGCTGTGGCGTTGTGCTCGGGTTTCATGTTGCATATTAGGCCTTAGTCACACACTGACTCTCAATGGCCGGCATTTACTTCTCAGTGGACACTTCATTAGGTACACCTGCACGGTATAACCACGGGGCCAAACCTATATTATTATGAATTCTGTCTTCAACCCATTGGCATCCACTGTAGGACTTCTAATGATCCGTTAATCCCTCCCCATTTAGAGAGACGCCATGAAATTCCAAGCTCAATCACAGTTTTGGAAAAAAAAAAGAATAAATTATGCTGTTTTGTGGTTGAATACAGTATATGATTAGTATAAAACAATATGCATATTGAAGCAAATTTGTTTTTATTGTGTTTTTTGTATTATTTAACAAGCGAATCATTTACGTTCAAAGCCAGGTGAGGCATCATGTTGTTGCTGTTTGCCGACTATGTAAACAACAAATGTCCCATTTCAAAAAAAGACATCTGAATATAACATGCCTGTTTAGGAATTTCCATTTTATAGAGCCATTGGATGGCAGTGTTGGCTTACCCTCTGCAACCAAAGAGCTTTCTTGATCGACTTTATTGTTGAAGTGGGTAGTTTTCTATTTGCCTTGTACCAAAAAATGCATACAAATTGGTGATAAATGTGACAAAACAATGGCAAAATCCTATTACACATATGGGTTATGCATATTATTGATCATAAGTCTGGTTTTACTTTACTAATGTGCACCATTGAAAGACTACCATGTAGTGTGAAGGCTGCACTTTAGCAGTCTTTGCATCATACTGCGACAGGATACACTATGGATGTGAGTTAAAATAGACTCCACGGTAAATAAAGTAACCAAGTACGCCTCTTATTATGGAGCATAGTTCTGCACATTAACACAATATTCAAATGTCAATATTATTAGGTAACATAGCATATAGGGCAATGTCAAAATAGGGGTAGGGATCTATATACAGTATGCACACAGATAAGTGAAGTTATATTCTGTATAGGGATGTATAAAGATGTAGTTTATGAGCCATTGTTGACTTAAATGTATGCATTTCCAGAGATTTATTTTGAACCCATGTGGTATTTCTTAATGGAAAGGCATATGGGTCTGTATAAATTTATTTTGCAGTACAACAAGGCAAAAATGGCTGCAGACTCTTGTATTTTTCGTCAGATATATCCTGTTTAACCTAATTATAAAAAGGACTGCTGTCAATGGAGCAGGGCGAGGCTTTGCGCGTGCGCAGTAGTGTTCTTTTTCTTCGGGGTGGGAGAGAGGCTCGGCTCGGCCCCTCCCCTTTCTTGTCTGGTTCGGAAAGACTCGGTGCATCGGCGGAGACCAGGAGGCTGCCAAGGACTCCATCCTGACTTCCAGCGACGTTCTTTCCTGCTATTTCTCTCATTTTTTGTGTGTTGTTGGTGGGCGAGCTTCGCCAACGTGAGGAACAACCATCCCGCTCTTTTTCCCCCCCGCCCTTAATCCGTTTGCGTACATAACGGTCCAAGATGTCCGGCTATCAGGGCAAGAAGAACATCCCTCGCATCACAGTGAGTGCAAATGCAGCGTGAAAGCGGTCTGGTAGCCGGTGTGTGTTGTGTGTGTGTGTGTGTGTGTGTACTGGATGTCATGGCGTTCCCTGTGCGATAAAATCCCCAGTCTGAGCCTCCTGAGTCTCCTTCAATGTGTTTAGTCGTGTTCCGAACGTTTTTACACTAGCTAGACTAGCTTGCAGGATAAAACAATGCACTTAACATCGCATGGAATGCAGGTTTAATGTAAGCCGGTGCTCTTTGTTATATGTCCTTTACCAGCTTTTACCAACCACAGTTTTTCATAAAAAAAAAAAGAAAAGGGCAATTTAAGGACATAATGATAGTGTCTGATGGGAAATATTTCCTTAAATCCCAAGAATGGACGTAGTGAATATGGAGGAGGGAGTGAAAGGGGGAAGGGAGGGGACTCCTATTTCCTTTCATGATTGTCCATCTCTCGGTTCAAGAAAGGATGTACATTAGGACTCATTTGTGGGAAGCTTTGAGTTGTATGGGAATATCATGTCAAATTAATATTATTATTATTATTATTGAACTGTACTACATGATGCTAACCTGTTATATTTTGCATACATTACATCAGGAAGTGTATCAGGTAAAAAGAATCCAAATGATGTGATCAGGCAAAAGATGAAGTCTATACAGCAGAACCTTGGTTAGTCTGACAGAGTATGAGGGCCAAATTGGGGGAAAAAAACCTCATCTTTTGAGAATAAAGTCATAAATTTAGGCGAAAAAGTAAAATATTTATGAAAGAATAAAAAAAACATACATTTATGAGAAAAATTTACAGGAATACAGTCATAATATTACCTATTGCCTTGGTCCCCACCTTTTCCATAGCTGTCTCAGGCAATGCCTGTTACGATGGAGTATTACAATAATCAGAGATTTTTAGAATAAAGCTGTACATTTACAAGAAAAAAATGTTAACTTTATGTTACAGGCATTGCCTGAGACTGCTATGAAAATGGGGGGCCTTATGTGACCTTTGGAAGGAAGATGGAAAACTATTCTGTTCTGCTGCCACGTTATAAATAAATGTGTATGCAAGCAACCACTCCCTCCCATGTATAACATGTAAATTTACTTTATTCTCAAAATCTCAGATTATTATTATTTTCAATGTGGCCCTAAAACAGTTAGCATATTTTTGGTTTATGTGAAAACGTATACATTTTACATATAACATTTTACCTCTGTTTGTGTACTTTCCCTGAGTAGTGTGCAATACGATGTACTTCTTGTTGTGTCCTTGTTATGAAAACACTGCGTTAGCAGAATTGTGTTCGTAATGTATTTTTACCACAAACCGGAACCATGGGAGGTCCCGGGGAAAACCGTGGCAGTAGAGCCAACTCGCCCTGGCTGTCATGCTATCGACATCACTAAAAGGCAGTATTAGTTTGTGATGCACCTCATTAAGCTTGTTTAAAAAATTTAAAACAATTATATTCCATGTTAGTATGAAGTCATGCACCAGTGTGCCTAATGTTATGGCCATACATTTCATGTTCACATTATGCTTGATGTACAATACATGTGCATATGGTTCCAACTTGATTTCCTGGTGATTGATTGATTGATCAGGAGTTGACCACAGTGCTGTTATGGAGTCATTTAAGGCATTTGGCCAGACTTTGCATGGTAAAAGTGCCAGTTGGTGTAGCGGAGATCAGAGGATTAGTTAGCGTTGTCGTCCTTACAGTAATTAGGTTGAACCTAAATGGATAAGAGGGGCTATTCCTGAATTGCACATGGAAGTAAAACAGGTCAGGGGCTTTTTTTGGTTAAATATGTGCACGTTAGTTTGTGGAAATGATACAATTTGTGACTGTAAGTGTAGAGAGCAGGAATAACCTCTCGGTGTATTCAAACCAAACAGTCTCTAATTCTAGTTAATGTTGTTAGTTTCATAGGAAAATGAAGATGACTGGGGCAGCTGCGGAGGCAGTAACATACTTACAGCATTTCTCATGTAATATACATGAACCACAGTAGTTTGACCACCTGGGATTGGAGCTGCTTCAACACTAATAGCTCTTAGTCATTTGGCCCTCAAATAGGAAGTACAGTCCACTGGAGGCTGTTAAGATGGACAATATTCCATTAGAAAAGACAGGCAACTAAATGCATTTGGATATGCACAGAAACATTTGGCGCTATCTGCTCAGCCTTAATCACAATCACATTATAGTATCGTCGCCGCTTGTAGTTAAAACTCCGCACGGTAGATGGCATCATAACTCATAACAGCTCAAACAACAAACATAGCTTTAACTTTAAACATAACTTTAACAAAGTGCCTGCAAAGCAAAATGGTTGGGGGAGGAAAAACGAAAAAAAAAAAAAAAACGTGAAGGAGCAGACGGAAAGACAGTCCAGCCTGAGGCCCAGCCAAACCACTTAAACATATGAACGTGAATATAAATGATATATAGAGACACAGCCAGTCCAGCACATTCAACACAGTTGAAGTAATAGAGAGATCCTGCATGCACTGACTTGGCTAAACTCTCTCTTGTTCGCTTACCGTCATGGCTCAATTCCTCTGTAAATGTCCTGAACTCCTGTTTCCAAGCAAAAGACAATGCAGCCGAAGTCAAGGCAACATATGAAAAAGCTTTCAGCAATGGGCACATTTTCCGTTTTATAATAAAATAATAGTTTAAGAAGCGGGCGTGTAGAAAACACTATTTCTTTGATGGAGTCCATGATACAAATATGTACAAATGTTTCTACATAACTAGCCGCTACAAGTCAACAGATAACTTTTGTTATTAATGTAAGCATCTTACCGCTGAGTTAGTTTATCCATAATCACAATAACAAAGATGGAAGTTGCACGTCTTTTGTATAGCTTGAAACGCAGCAACGGAGCAAGACTGAATCAGGAGGGGAGCCTATAACGTCAGCTGACTGGGTCGATCGTGTAAACATCACTTTGTAGATCAAACTACTTTAGCGATTGACATCATTTAGGGCACACGTGAAACTCAAGGCCCGCAAAAACTAGGGAATCCTGCGTCATGTCAATGAAAACGGGTTCGACCCCCATGATTTAGGTGATGTGAATAGCTTGAGGACCCAGTATGTAGGTTGCAGCGCCCCTGGTGGTTGCAGCCAAGTAGTGCACTTCATTCAGTTCAGGGAATTTGGGCTTCCTGGATAAGCGGACGGAAATGGATGAATGGAAGGGCTTTATTAGTCACATAAGTTCATAAGTAATTCCATATAATGTCATTCATTTGTTTTAGTGCTCACTATTAAAATAATCATCTCAAGAATATATTTTATTCCTTATGAGTTAAGTGAAAAGCACGTCTTCTTCTCCTAAATGCTGCCCTCTTGTGGTTCAGTCTTTCTACATGCACCCAAAGAAAGTCATTTAATGATTTATATATCAAACTTCACGCATTTTATAAAAAATATAATTGCCTCAAAGCATAACTACAAGTCATATTTCTGCAGCCCAGCAAATAATAGCAATTTTAAAGGAAGCTAAAAATAGAAACAAGCTAAAATAAGAGTGACCCGGATGAAAGTCTCTGTAGCGTCAATCCTTACCAGTGTGCGCTTCGTCTTGTAAGGGTGCATCACCCCACGTCACTCATCATGCCTCTCTCCACAAGCACTCACCCACTCATGCACACTCAGCTTCCACCACTCCTAACATAATCCTAAATTTCCCCAAAGTGAAACGCCAGACAAATGTGTACCAAAAAGGATCATTTTTCAAGACTGAGCCCTGGAACAAAACAGACCATTGTGTAGTAAAGTCAGTAACAAGAACGTAGTGGCTCTGGTTGTGCTCAGTCCTCAACTGCGAGGGGGGCAAAAATGATTTTTATTAAACTTAAAACAATCCAACAGCACATACTTTATGGTAGTTTTCAATATTTTTTAATATTTTTATATCATACAATGTCATGGTGTGTGTGTGTGTGTGTCAGGATTATCATACAAGTGTTAGTTGCTAGGTGTAATATAATGTAAATGCAACCATCATTAGTTAATATTGATCTGCTACAATTAATAACTAGCGAATGCAGTCGCTCCTATCTAATCACATACATACAGTTGTTATATAATGTTTACTAAGTAACAACCAATCCATAAACCTGATATCTAGTGTCATGTAATGGTATCTCTGTTTTGACATTTCATTTAACGTAAATGAAATATAGCGAGCATATGTTTTGGCAGCTCACGTGTGGACAGACATGTACAGTGTGATTTAGTTAGTCAAAATAGCACGCATTAAATCATAGTGTTGGATGTCGTGGCTGGCAGCGTTCCCCATCTGACATCATGCTATGTTTCCAGGATAGTTTCCATTTGGATAAAAACACAACGCGTTGCCTGGTAATGGTGAATACCAGCAGACGTTTTCATAGCAACCGAGATGCTTTGGGCTTGCATTATGAATAATGAATCATTAAATTGAACCAGCTCTTAGACGGCCTGTCTGTCACTACATATTCTTTTATTATTTATGTTATTATTGCAAAAATACTTAAAAGATGGACTTTTAGAAGGTTGTAATTTACAAACCATAGCAGCTACAAAAATCAACAGGTTTTGTAGCTGAAGTCCTACAGTTAATACCAATTAATAGCTCCATCCCCAAAAATGTATCATAGTATCATAAAAAGCCAAATTTGCTGTGATTGTTAAGTGAATTTTTCATTTTTTATTATGACTTGTATTGTTTCCAAGTTGGAACGACAAGCTACATTTGCAGACATTCATTCATTCATTCATTTTCTATCGCTCATCATCACAAGGGTCGCGGGGGTGCTGGAGCCTATCCCAGCAGTCTTCAGGTGAGAGGCGGGGTACACCCTGGACTGGTGGCCAGCCAATCACAGGGCACATATAGACAAACAACCATTCACACTCACATTCATACCTATGGACAATTTGGAGTCGCCAATTAACCTAGCATGTTTTTGGAATGTGGGAGGAAACCGGAGTACCCGGAGAAAACCCACGCATGCACGGGGAGAACATGCAAACTCCACACAGAGGTGGCCGAGGGTGGAACAGAACCCTGGTCTCCTAGCTGTGAGGTCTGCGCGCTAACCACTCGACCGCCATGCAGCCCCCAATTGTATCATAAAAAGCCAAATTTGCTGTTATTTCGTTCGTGATCATTTTTTATTATGACTTGTATTGTTTCCGAGTTGGAACGACAAGCTACATTCGCAGACAGTCCCATTATAATGTGTTTATGAGTGAGTGCCAAATCTATTTGTGGTACTCCGAATGTATATGTGGCGGACCACCGGTAATACAGTAACACATGGGAAATATTGGCTAGAGATGTGCAGAGCTGCATTTAGTTGTTGAACTTCACATCCTGTTCGAGGTTCCCATGATAAAGAGGTCTCTGTCAAGTGTGGCGCCGATCCAACACAATCACACACAAACACTCTGCAGCCCAAGCGAGCCAACAACAATCAAATAATGATTAGAAGTTTGGATTCTTGGCAGTCGTGTTGGACTTTTCACTTGAAGCTTGCTGCAGCTACAGACGTTTAAGAGAAGACATCAATGTTTTGTAGTCATTTGTCACAATTATCTGCCTCTCCCTTATTAAGTGGCTCAAAACCAAACCTGAAGGGATTTTCTTCAGTCTCGTCTCAGTTTAGAGACTCTGGGGTAATGTGTTAACCTGACAAGTGAATTGATGTCAGGTCATGTTGTTGGTAATGTAATGATCAAGAAGTCTAGTGGTTTGGAAACAATGGGCTCTCTTGTATTCTTTAGACTTTAGACTATGGTCCAGTTCTCAAAAGACCTGCTCAAGTCAAAAGTTCTGAAACTGCAGAAGACAGCATAATATCATGCATTATAGTAGGGATGGGCTATATATTGATATTTTTTTTTTAATATCGATATCTATATCACAAACAAACATATTGTTCATCTCGAAAGAGACTGGATTTGATGCAGAGGTCTCATGTTTCAAGATGGCACCAGCCCAGTGCTAGCTAGTTACGATAGCTCAGTGTCTCTTGTGGCGTTTTTAGTGTTTAACTTTTTTATTTATTACCTCCTTATATTTTTGTGCCATACCGCAGCTATGGATGTTCATCTTATTACGTTTGTAGCTTGCTGCTTACGCCATTGTTGACATTCGGGAGCAGCTGTTAGCATCACTTCGCTACGTCGAATGATTGGAGAGGCTGCATAGCGGGAGTGAAGGATGAAAAAGACTATATAAAGGTCTTCAAACCTTTATATAGCATCAACCATGTTTACCGTCTGTCATGGAATGTGAGATGGAAGCGCTAACGCCGCTTACCCACTATTGAACAGTATATTTAACTTGTGCGATATTTATTTAAAAAACTATTTTATTTCATTGGATATTTTTGTTATTTTTTTGTATTGGCTAAAACTGCACTTTTGTCTAAATTCAGTTCATGGAAAAAACTTATATATATTTAGTAATATTGATATTCTACATAAATATATCTGGATGTTAGTTTTGGTCCATATTGCCCAGTCCTACATTATAGTACTTTACATTTTTGTTTAATCTAAATGGTAAGAGAAAAAGTAAAAAAAGTCTAAATTTAATGGGAATAATTGTAATTTTTGGAAAATCAGGCTGGGGAAAAAAGTTGGGAATTAAGTCCAAATATTATGAGGATAAAGTCATAAATATTACCGTTCCTACGCTTTACAAGTTTGTACGCTTTTGAAAGAGCTGAATTGTCACACATTTCCCTTACGTGGTTTTGTACCTGATTCATTCTTGATGCATTTATTGACAAGGGGATTCTTCAGAGAACTGCAGTGGATTGATGCAGGGCGGGGTTCGAACAGGCTGCTTGGCTGAGTTGCAGCTAGCAACAGTCGTGCACGCTGAAATAGAGTGTTCTTTGTTAGTCGAGGATGCTGGAGCTGCCACTCCCTTTGTGCATAGTAAGCCAAAACAGCAGGGACGACAAGGGGGGGGGGGTATGGCTCAGGGTGGGTGGCTGTGGAACTGGCAGCACCCCCTCCCCACCCCACCCCACAGCACTCTCACTTCTCTTGAGCGCAGAGACAAGTGGCCCAGCAGTGGGCGTGGATGATTGATTTCACACTGTGCCCTGTGATTGGTTGGACTCGTCTCACATGTCTGAATCCTTGAAAAGGACAGAGGGGTGTGTCAGGTGGTGGGCTGCTGTCCTCATTGTTTCTACCAGTATATTCTCACCCTAATTTTGGTACCCTGGCTGTGTCCTCCATCCCTTGTGAGCATAAGGTCAGGTTTTTTGGAGGCCTACAGCGCCCCCCCCCCCCCCAATAATGTTTCTTATCTGAAAAGCAGCCTGTGGCGGTCGATTTGTTCACTTTATGTGCTTTAAGTGACATTTTCCACACACACTCAATCTTTTTATCATACAGAGCCAAAGCCAATACTCTGCATCATTTACCTTTAGCCTGCAGTTCAATTCCAGACTGATGAGCATAGAATAGAATAGAATATTTGTAATAAGCTGATAGATTCTATTTTCTGGGCTGCACGGCGGTCTAGTGGTTAGTGCGCAGACCTCACAGCTAGGAGACCAGGGTTCAATTCCACCCTCGGCCATCTCTGTGTGGAGTTTGCATGTTCTCCCCGTGCATGCGTGGGTTTTCTCCGGGTACTCCGGTTGCTAGGTTAATTGGCGACTCCAAATTGTCCATAGGTATGAATGTGAGTGTGAATGGTTATTTGTCTATATGTGCCCTGTGATTGGCTGGCCACCAGTCCAGGGTGTACCCCGCCTCGCCCGAAGACAGCTGGGATAGGCTCCAGCACCCCCACGACCCATGTGAGGATAAGCAGTAAAAATGAATGAATTCTATTTTCTTTCAGAGCGACCGTCTTCTTATCAAAGGAGCAAAGATCGTCAATGATGACCAGTCTTTCTGTGCCGACATTTACATGGAGGATGGAGTCATCAAGTGAGTTCATCAATGTTTGTGAATTGTTGTTATTATTGACCTTATTATTTGTATTATGTTTAACTCAGAACCAAAGACTCTATAAAGGGTCAAAATGACTTCATAAAAGTTTGACTTTGTCATGAAATGTTGAATTCAGACAAATTGGGGAGAACCTCATTGTGCCCGGCGGGGTCAAAACCATCGACGCCCATGGGCGCATGTTGATGCCAGGCGGGATCGATGTGCACACACGCTTCCAGATGCCAGATCGAGGTATGACATCTGCTGATGACTTCTACCAGGGAACCAAAGCGGCGTTGGCAGGAGGCACCACCATGATCAGTGAGTCATCTTCCATCATCCATTGAAGCACAGCTCCTATCTATTAGAAATATATATCATTATGAATGCAGTTTGCCATAAAGTTTGTCATTTGTTTCCGAAACATCTTGTTCCCATATTTAATTGTGAAAATGATTTGTCATTTCATGTCTGACGATTGTCCCTCATACTTGTAGACCAAACTGTGATGTCAAACTGAATACAGAACATCTCAACTAGAAATGACTGAGTCGGTTTGTCTCATCTGTGTGAATCCAGTCGACCACGTGGTACCCGAGCCAGGCGTCAGTCTCATCTCGGCCTTCGAGCAATGGCGCGACTGGGCTGACAGCAAGTCATGCTGCGACTACTCTCTGCACGTGGACATCACAGAGTGGCACAGAGGCATGCAGGAAGAGATGGAGACGCTCGTCAAGGATCATGGTATGAACACGTAATTGGCATCAAACTGTAATATTACCTTTTTTGGTTTCAAATAATCCTGGAAAATACCAAATGAAGCTCTAAAGTGGCTGTCAGATGGCATAATAACTTTTTTTTACTCTACCATTACTTGTATAATATTCATTTTTGTTAATTTTATCAAACAAAATCCTGCTGTTTCCCATGTGTGTCCATATATTAGGTGTCAACTCCTTCCTGGTCTATCTGGCTTATAAGGATCTTTTCCAGCTAACTGACACCCAGGTGGGCCTTTTTACCCTTCTTATTTCATAGTCCATAGATATTGCAACAATACAGAAGTCTTTGCCTTTCCTTCAGGTGTATGAGGTGTTTAGTGTGATCCGTGATCTGGGAGCCATTGCTCAGGTGCATGCTGAAAATGGAGACATTGTTGCTGAGGTAAGTCATTAATAACAAATTCTTCGTACTTTGCAAGTGTATTTGTGGTGGTGGGTTGTGAGGTGAGGGGTACAAAAATTTAGGACAAAATCTGAAAAGCTAAACAAAGAAAGACTGAACCATCTGTGAGTGCTTGGGGTGGGACCCCCACAGCGGCACCGGCTACTGGGAAGAGCAATACGTGCTTTTCATGGTCTCCAAAAGTGTCCAATAAGACCAGAATGAGTCACTAGTTCCAGAGTTTATAGGGGTCTGAAAAGTTGCCAAGTTGGCAAGACTCCTGCTACGTGTTCTTATTCTCTGGTTGACTAGCATAGTCACAATGTTAATGCTCAAAACCGATCATGCTGCAGCTGACTTAGCATCCTCGTGTGTGTGTGTGTGTGTGTGTGTTTCAGGAACAGCGAAGGATCCTGGAGCAAGGCATCACTGGTCCTGAGGGACATGTGTTGAGCCGTCCTGAGGAGGTAAGACACGTTTGTTTGATCTGGACAAAGTATATCACGTATTAATGGAAAACAGGACCTCGGCTGCAATGCTGGGATGTGTCGCTATTTTGGAAACTCCATTTTCACGCTCAATTCAACAGGTCGTTGCCGTGTCAAACACGGTACATCCATCATGGTGGAAACAAAAGAAACATTGAAAGAGATTTGGCTTCAGAACAACAATTTCAATGTCTCTCATTGTTAAAACCTTCTGTTTACCTCCTGCACACATCATAAGTCAGGAGAGGAAGACTATCATGAAGATTTCATAGTTCAAACTCAGGCATCCAAACAGGAAGCAAATAATGGAAATGGAACCCCAATCAATTACTGACAAATGATTTAGCATATGACAGAAAACCTCAAGCACAGACGTGCTTATGGTTATAGAAAGCATATGCTTCCTTTTAAGATATCATTCTGGATGGATGGTGGAAAAATATTAAAAACAATACCACATTCTCTGGAATATTTTCCACAAACTGGATTGTCCACCGGACAAAAGATTACAGGATTATGGCGATCCACAAACTGGACACCTAATTGAGTATAGTACATGTACTGTATATCATCTATATTTACTATTTATGTATATAGTATAATAATAATAATAATACATTTTATTTGTGTAGCACTTTTCAAAATACTCAGACACTTTACAGAAAAATGGAGTTGATTTAAACAGGTGGGTTTTATATATATATACATATACGTGTATATATACATATATATATATATATATATATGTGTGTGTGTATGTATGTATGTGTATATATATATGTGTGTGTATGTGTATATATATATATATATATATGTGTGTGTGTGTGTGTGTGTGTGTGTGTGTATATATGTATATATATGTATGTATGTATATATATGTATGTATATATATATGAACAACACAGCAAAACCCACTGAAGAGAATATTGATACTTGGATCAATTCACCTTTCCAGAACATACAGAGTGAAATTAGCGACTAAGCTCAGCATTATCCACGCTTAGTGGAGGTCTGTGGTCGATCCAATTCCATTCTAGTTTGATCACCAGTGGTTTTATTTGACTTTTCCAGGTGGAGGCAGAGGCTGTAAACCGCTCTGTGACTGTGGCCAATCAGACCAACTGTCCCCTGTACGTGACCAAGGTGATGAGCAAGAGTGCTGCTGATGTCATCGCCCAAGCCAGGAAGAAGGGTGGGACTACACTCTGTGCCATAATAGTTTCACTCGTATTACCACAATCTTCTTAAATCTAAAGCAAATAAACAAATAACAAGTAAGGCACTGTGGGGTCTTTTAGGTACTGTGGTTTATGGAGAACCAATCACTGCTAGCCTGGGAACAGACGGCTCCCACTACTGGAGCAAGAACTGGGCCAAGGCAGCAGCTTACATCACCTCCCCTCCACTGAGCCCTGACCCAACCACACCGGACTATCTCAACTCCCTGCTCTCCTGGTAACGCTATCATCAAAACATTCCAAGTACAGACGGCTTTTTTTTTTTTTTTTTTACACTCGCTTTTGTTTCAGCGGTGACCTGCAGGTGACAGGAAGTGCACATTGTCCCTTTGACACCGCTCAACGTGCTGTGGGCAAAGATGACTTCAGCTTGATTCCTGAAGGTGTCAATGGGACAGAGGAGAGGATGCCCATCATCTGGGACAAATGTGTGGTATGTCTTTAAAAATGGAGGAATATTTGGAGTCAATACAAAGCATCTCATCAGAATAGTCGAGTAAAAAAAGTGTCATCAAACAATCATTTTCTATTTTCATTTATTTGTAAATTGTGATTTCTAAAATCACAAATATTTAAACTTGCTGATATAGTTCATCTTCAAACAGCTAAAATAATGCATAAGGCTAAAAACAACCAATTAGCTAAAAATGTCATCCAATACTTCTCTACAAGAGAGGAGAAATATGATCTCATGGAAGAAGTACATTTGAAACACTTCTATGCTAGGACTACGTTAAAAAGCCATAGCATTTCAGTATGTGGAATCAAACTATGGAATGGATTGAGTAAGGACCTCAAACAATGCACAACGATGAGCCAATTCAAGAAACAATACAAGCAGTTGATGTTTGCTAAATACAAGGATGAAGAGTCTTGAACCAGTCATGATGTGCTATATATATCACTATATTGACACTTACTATGGTACACATTATGTCATTGGATGGTCATATCGAAGTACCGAAGTACGAGGTGCATTATTAAAAAAATGTAACAGTTACTGATTGTAAAAGTACCAGATGGAGGGGTAGGATTTAATAAGCTTTGCTTCTTCCTACTCCTTTTGGACATGTGGATGTGAACTGATTATGGGATGCACTCAATTGTAATCTGATGCATGTTCAAATGAAATAAAACCATTACCATTACCATTAAATTATCACTGGTAATATTTCATTTTATTTCATTTCAGGTAACCGGAAAGATGGACGAAAACCAGTTTGTGGCGGTGACCAGCACCAACGCGGCCAAGATCTTCAACCTGTATCCCCGTAAGGGTCGCATTGCTGTAGGTTCTGATGCTGATCTGGTTCTGTGGGACCCTGACGTCACAAAGATCATCTCTGCCAAGAACCACAACTCGGTACGAATTTCATGTCAATGTTGATAAATTAGCAGACACTTTTAATACATGACATGACGCCTGCACACATGCCAATGTGTCCATATTTAAACACGAAAAGTTCGTATTTTCTGGACACTTATTAATCAGGAGCGGCTTATACATAATATGTTTTTGTTGTTGTCACACTGATATCCACAAGAGGGCGCTCTAGGCTTGTGTCTCCTATCACATCCTGTAGCACTGAAAATGTACAATGTAAACATCAACTAAGGAAGAAGGAACACAAATGCATGCTGGGTAAAATTAGCTACCAACCATAAAACATATCGAAAGGGCACATTGATTTTTCTCGTTGTTTACGTTTCTGACGACCTCAACATATTTTGCAATCAAGCAAAATATGGTTTATGAGAGAGTACTTTGCATAGGTAATAATTAGTATGCACGCATGTTGTCGTTTGGATCGCCTTTATGTTCAAGCTACTATTTCCTGTATGACTCAAGCGTGCAGCAATCGCAGTGTAAGTCACAGCGCCGGATACAGCTTTGATGTTGATTGGAATTCGGACACTTGGCGGGCCTGTTGTGGCCCACAGGCTGCAGTTTGCCCACCCCTTTATGAGAGGTTTAGAGGTTTATGCTTGACTTCCCTTCAACAGGGTGTGGGGCCTCAAGCGGCAGCAACAGAGCCGTGATGTCATCCTTAAAATGTGCCAGAAAACTGGAATAGAATACATTTGATTGTTTGCAGGCAGATGTGTGTGTGTGGGGGGAGGTTGTTCTTTACTTTGTGAAGGTATGTTGATGGGGGGTTGCTCATTGGCAATTTGTGCATGTGTGTCATACAAGCCGAGTGTAATGATGTCAGTTCTTCAAAGTCCACCTCAGGAATGACCTCAGCCTTATTTAGCTGCCGTAGCTGTTAGCATGCAGCTTCCATTCACACACACACACACACACACACATTCTACTGTCCTTGACTGACCCTGTTTCATCTTCCTCTGTCTTCCAACATGTGGCCCATCGCTTGTTTTCTTGTTGCTATGACATTTTAGCTGAACACTTTTGGGTCGGTGCGCCCTAAATCAGTTTTGCTCCGTTATTACCATAAATGAATGATAATTATACTGTCGTCAGGATAAGATTGCCATTTATCTGTTAGCTCAGAATGCTATACAAGGAGTTCACATCACCAGCAGAAAAAAAGGAAAGGATGTAATGGTTGTGTTTCTGCTTTGAAGTTATTTGGGTGTCGTAATATTGTGGTATTTGTGTCATGACTCACTTCAGTGAGATAAAATGATGCTTATTTTAAAATCTCATGGATCATTTCATCAGTAGACCATATGAGACACATTTTGATCCACTTTTTGATATGATCTCAACCTATGATTTCATGTATTTCTTATTTGGCTGTTCCCTCCCACAGACTGTGGAGTATAACATCTTTGAAGGAACAGAAGTGCGTGGCGGGCCTCTGGTGGTGATCAGCCAGGGTAAGATCGTCTTGGAAGAAGGAAATCTCCACACTACA
The DNA here is from genome assembly GCF_030265055.1 of Doryrhamphus excisus. NCBI lineage: Eukaryota > Metazoa > Chordata > Actinopteri > Syngnathiformes > Syngnathidae > Doryrhamphus > Doryrhamphus excisus. The sequence goes on from NC_080467.1 coordinate 13,720,346, forward strand.
GAAGGTTCTGGACGTTTTGTGGCCCGCAAACCTTTCCCCGACTACGTCTACAAGAGGATAAAAGCTCGCAGCAGGGTACAAAACACAAACATTTCTCTGTATGTTTGCTTTTTGAAGGAGCTTCATGCTAATGAATGTTTACCACAATGCAGCTAGCTGAGCTGAGGGGCGTGCCCAGAGGACTGTATGACGGTCCGGTGTGTGAGGTGTCCGTCACCCCTAAAGCCATGACCCCCGCCTCCTCTGCAAAGACGTCGCCCGCGAAGCAACCCAACCAGCCGGTCCGGAACCTTCATCAGTCAGGCTTCAGCCTCTCTGGTCAGTACTCAGAGACAAGTCGTTACGTTTGAATAAAGTTATGGATATTCAACACTAAATTTCTATTTGACCACACAGGCGCTCAGATCGATGACAACATTCCTCGCCGGAACACCCAACGCATTGTGGCGCCGCCAGGTGGCAAGGCCAACATCACCAGCCTGGGTTAGAGCATCGGCATCCCATCGCTGTGTTGGAGAGGAGGAAGTACTGGTACTGAGGAAGGACACCCGACAGGTTCGATGCCGCGGACCTTTTCCCAACAACTGACTGGGTCTTTCTTCAGCCGGGATCTTTAACTCCTCCACTTCTTCTTTTTTTCACATTCCCACTTCCTTTCCCCTCCAAACAAAAAAGATCTGCCTCATATGATCATTTGCGCACTTTTTATTTCATTTTCGTACCCTTTTTGTCCACTCCGCCATTGGATAGACTCATGTAACATAGGCAAGATGATTGGGTTCCAACATTCATCCCATAATCCACCCTTATGGTTCTTCACTCATTTGGCAACTTCCTGAAAAGCTTCATGTCTGCATGTTTCCGGCCATCACCGAGCAGGGAGAAGGTTACTTAAGGGAAATAAAATGCCTTATTGTCGCTCCACATCATCCATTTCACACAGCAGCTATAGAATTTCCAAACTTAACCTGCAGTTGAAGCCGTCCATCACCGAGCAGTGCTTTTACACACGGAATGTTTTCCTCTACAAGCCCTCTTTCTTTTCTTGCTCTTGATGTGCCTGAAGCCACAGAAGGTGTATACATAGCGGAGATGTTTTGGTGTTCTTGAAGTGAACGATGTAAGATAAAACGATGTAAAATAGCCAGGATAAACCGATTCAAAGGTGCCAGATTTTTGTGTTTTCTTTTTGGGCCTATTGTGCCAGTAGAGCCCCCTGTAAAGATGAAAAAAAAAAAGCTGACTTTTTTTTGTTGTCAAATTTAGTGTGAACTTGTGACTACTTGCTGAACGGCTGAGCAGATGTTGTTTTGCGCTTGGAAAGAGGCGGCGAGCTGATGTTCTGTACTGTACGTGTGACTGGTGTGCAGTGTTGATGTTGGAGGGATGGACCCATGCAGCAATCCTTATGTAATATTTCCTTTTTATGCACGATTGATCTGCTTTTCATCCCCACAAGCAATGGACTTTTTTTTTTTTTTTAATCTTTGCAAAAGAGCAGCTACTATAACCCCCATGTAATATTCTTCACAAAGCCCCTGTTTGATTGTGTAATTAGAATGTCCTATTTGTAACAACACTTTAGCTTGTATTCCATGTAGCAGCAAGGCAATGTAACAAATGTGTTGAAAGTTGCGACTGGAGGATGATGGGAAATGGGAACTTGTGGATCATCTTTATTCCCTCACATTTTTATTGTTATCTCATTTCATATGCTGCACTAGTGAACCATGTTTTCCTTTTAGTTTGGTGCAAATTTCAATTGTCTAACCAAAATTGCTGATTCCGATCATGCACCAACCGCAGCAGGCGGAGCTAGACGGTCTGTTGATTGAGCTATCCTAGATGGTCCTGCTACTATGATGTCAAACTATGTTAAAAAGCCATTCCAAACAATACCATGCTGGAGAGGCCCCGTTATTCCCTTCCTTTCATTGTTTGAAGCTGTTGCTACAGCAACAGAGCTTCTCATGAGCTGCTGCTTGTGCTCGTTGTAGCCATACACACACACAAAAACACGCACACACACACATTAAGCAATCGCATCCCTCCTTGGACTACACAACTGTACTTTTTGATAAAGCCCTGTGTCAGCCAGAGTGCTTCTACTATGCCATGTTATGCTCATCAAACACGAGTGATATGTATGTTCGCTGTGTGCTGCAGACTGCGAGGAAATGCTGTTGTTGTTCTACACTGCCTTGCTCCTAAAACTATATTACCCCTTCCCCTTTGTGAAAGTTATACTGTGTGATTTTGTCCCGGTGGCTGTGAGGAGTTCGGGATGCTTGCTCGATATGGGAACAAAAAAAGTGTCAAATTCAATGGATGGTGAAGTTAAAAAAAAACTTCAAATAATAAAAAAAAAACAAAATTTTA
>NC_080467.1:15227724-15485224 GCF_030265055.1 Doryrhamphus excisus
ACAGTAGATAGAGTTGATACATGCTATGCAGTAATAGATCTCAACTTCTCAAGAGAGTGATGTTCCAGAACTGCCTGCAAATTGGAAAAAAAAAACATGAGCAGTCTGACACATGGTTTGTTCCCCCCAAAAACTCGTTTTCCTAGGATTTTGGATCAACATTTGCAATAAAATCAACTGTTGGAATTATTATTATTATTAAAATTGCAGTAACAGTGTGGAAGTAACTAAACAAACTGTGAAATCTTGATGAAAAACATTTGCAGTAAAGCATAAAAACCTAAAGTCCTTTTGCCCATATATACCTGTATTGTCCGGTATTTAGAAATGATTGCTAATTACTTACTTACTTTTGGACCAAAAATACAACAATTAGCCTTGAATGCTAAATTGTGACTACCCACTGTATTAATTTCGAAATGTCTTTATTAGAATACAACAAGTAACACAGGAAACTGAATTAAAGAAAAAAAGGAAGCCTCCATTAAAGCAACATTTTATAGGACCTTAATTAATGTCATTGCACATCCATACATGTACTGCTGTGGTGTCAAAATGATTATTTACACAACGAATTAGTGGTGGCTAACTACATGATTAGATGCATTACAGGTGTGATGATGATGATGATGACATTTTCCCATCCATCTATACCGCTTATCCTCATTAGGGTCGCGTATTCTGGAGTCTATCCCAGCTGACTTTGGGCGAGAGGCTGGGCATTTGTTTAGTCTGTACATGTGGTCTTTAAATGGGACCTTCTGTATTATGATCATTTTTTGACCATTTGTATTGAGTTGTGGACTCCTATCAAGTAGCCACACACAATAACCCGCACAGAAAGCTTTCTAGATCTACCAGGTCCTGCACCTCTTTCTCCAGTGTTTCCATGGACTTCCTGCTTCCGACCCAAACGGTCTGTTTAATTTACTCCACCCCCACACTTCTCTATGTGCACCCATTTCGCTGTGATTGATCACACTCCCAAGCGTTCTCGAGGACTTCCAGATATGTAGGTCCACATTTATGAGTGCAGGCCATCTGCAGCCCATGTAAGGAAGTCCAGATCGCATTGACATCACTAGAACTTTGTAAAACCAAGTGTGCAGAGCCATCCAAAACGCAGACCTCATTATCTGATACTTTAGCATCGTTTAACACAAGAATACAACATTATTGGCCAAAAAAGTAGAAAAAGTACAAGAAAAGTGTTCAAATTACTTTAAAGTTTTTCTTTCCTAACAAGGTTGGAGGCTCCCTGTTGAGAAGAGGAACATAGTTTTCTAAGTAATGCTTTAAAAAGGGTCGCGGGCATGCTGGAGCCTATTCCAGCTGTCTTCGGGCGAGAGGCGGAGTACACCCTGGACTGGTCGCCAGCCAATCACAGGGCACATATAGACAAACAACCATTCACACTCACATTCATACCTATGGACAATTTGGAGTCGCTAATTAACCTAGCATGTTTTTGGAATGTGGGAGGAAAACCGGAGTCCCTGGAAAAAAAACCCCACACATGCACGGGGAGAACATGCAAACTCTAGGGTGGAATCGAACTGGGGTCTCCTAACCGCCATGCAGCCCAAAGGTGTACTAAACCAGCAGATATTGTTGTGAGTGTGAACACAGCCTCTTGTGCTTTCTTTGCTTTAGCCGCTCTAACCTTGTCTATCTTTCTTAACCCCCCCACAACATCAGATTAGAGTGATGTTATGCTCTAGATAATCAGTGGAGGGATTAGTGTCATCTCAGCAACCCGACTAGATTAATCTGTTGCCTTACACACACAACACATACACACACACACACACATGCACTACTGATCGAGCACTAAAACATTAGACAATGTTTGGTGATAAATGATGGTGACTTCATGTTTTGTATGTTTGTGAATTGTTATCGTAGTTTAGTGGGTGTGGGGTTGTGTCTAACACGTGACAATGTTACTATTTTGAACAAAGAGTCATCTCAGTTTTTGGTCTTGCATATTACTGTGGTCAAGTGGCCATCTTATAGGACTTGGAATAGTATTTCAATCCAGAAACAGAAGCCATAGGCTTCATGATGACATGACGGTGAAAGTAAGTGACGCCGGCTTGCTCCTCCCCTTTCAAAAACCTTCCTGCTGAGCTTGATGTGCATCTCCAAAAAAAATCTAACCTTGCATCACCGGCGACAGATGTGATCGGTCTGCTTTTTTTTAACACATCATTCCCGTTTTTTTTCCCTCCTGCGAAAGTGCCACAAAATTGAGAGTCAAGTGAAGAAATTTGCAATATGCAAATATTGGCACTTGCAGTATGTGAATATTATATCAATATGACTCCACAATCGCACGTCATGCATTCAGTCCGTGAGGAAAAGCTATAACAGGATCCAAGACGTCGTCAGAAGGGCAGATGTAGTGACTTTGGTGCAGCATAATTCAGCCTCTAATTGAAGTCAGTGCTTGCACTGTGCACGTGCCGTGCCGTAAGACAAGACATGAAACATGAAAATGTAAATAAATTTGTTTCTTGCACCAAAAAAAAAGCATGGTAACACACAACTCAACTCAATTATACAGTGGCATTGAAAGAGGAGAATTGATAGAGAATTAGCAATACATTGATGTAATTTGCCCCATAATTGTTGTGTATTCTAATGGCATGAGGCGTTCTTTTAACCTACTGATTAAATCCAAAAAAAGTAGAAATTTTAAGTTCATGTGCATGTTTTTTACAGTGTTCAATCACTGTTACTTATGATTTGGACACAACATGATTTTTTTGATCAATACATAATCAAGAGGTGTTCAAGGTGATGCCCACACTAATTAACGTGTGTGAAGGCGCCGGACACAAAACGTAACGATTGTTATTGGATTTCCTGTACTTTATCGATATTATCTGTGAAGATTACATGTGAAGACACTAAATGTGTTCCATAAGTGCCAAAACGCTCTTCGGAGGCCTTCTCTGAGTGAGTGGAGTGCTTTTTTGGACGTGGCTGTACTTTATCGGTATTATCTGTAAAGCAGGAATTGTGTGCGTATTTTGTAAACAGCTCATCTATAATATAAACGATAGATGTTATAATAATAATACATTTTATTTGTATAGCGCTTTTCAAAATACTCAAAGACACTTTACAGAAAATGGAGTTGAATAAAAACAAGTAAACAGAGTAAAATATACGTTAAAATACAACATTCATTCGTTTATGAACATTTAAAACATGAGTAAAAGTGGGGCGGGGCACAGCAGTCAAACATTATCTTATGTTTTCTTACTTTTTTTTAATTTTGCCCATCATCCACAATCCTTGGAGACATGAACGCACCTCTTTTTCTTTTCTGTGGGTTCTAAAGATATAAAAACAGATAAAAAATAGACAACTCATTTTATATATAACACACACTTACTGTATGTTGCCTCCAAACACTGCTATTCTGAGGCATTGAGAGCACTGACGCACTGTGGTCGAGCATTTGGTGAAGCTAGTCACTTGCTAGCTAGTCGCTCGCCCGTGTGGTGTGGTAAGGTGTCACAAGTTCATTCCGTTTGATTGGCATAACATTCATTCATTCATTCATTTTCTACCGCTTTTCCTCACGAGGGTCGCGTGGGGTGCTGAAGCCTATCCCAGCTGTCTTTGAGCGAGAGGCGGGGTACACCCTGGCCAGCCAATCACAGGGCACATATAGACAAACAACCATTCACACTCACATTCATACCTATGGACAATTTGGAGTCAATTAACCTAGCATGTTTTTGGAATGTGGGAGGAAACCGGAGTACTCGGAGAAAACCCACGCATGCACGGGGAGAACATGCAAACTCCACACAGAGATGGCCGAGGGTGCGGCTATGGGTCTGCGCGCTAACCACTCGCCCACCGTGCCGCCCGATTGGCATAACAATGTTAATAAATTTTAATATACTTTGTTGTACAGCAGAAAACAAATGTTCATACTTGGTGGCTTGGTAAACTATAAAAGTGATCCATGTTTTTCATGAATTTTTTTAAATTCCTGAGGGGTAGTGGAAGTGGGGGGGTGCTGCAAAAAAAAAAGTTTGCCAACCACTGATCTAACCCAACAAGACAACATTCTGTGTGCCTTGAAAAATCTGTCAAAATGATCAAAAATATCCGGTATCGAGAGGGACGGTTTTTGAAAAATGGCAGAGTAACTGCATAGGTTTGTGTATTACATAAGACCTATGGATGGACAATGAGCAAAATTCCCCAAAAAGTGCAGTTTTCTTTTAAAGGGCAGTCTATTTGAAAAGCTTTATTCCATTCGCTTCCCTTTATTGTTTTTTTTTTTTTTTGAAATGCAGTGAGTCAGCCGCCTGTCTCACCTCTGTGTGACCTTATTAATGAGTGTTGAGCCATGAGGCTAGACCCCCTCTGAAGAGGTCACATCTGGACACTTTATATAGAAATATATATCTGTCTCCCACACCCACACACATTCTATTCTTTTTTTTTTGTGTTTTTCACTCCTTTACTCTACTTCTGGATATGTATCCATTGTCAAGTGAGCTGCTATTACGCCTTATTAGCCCTCATCTCCTCTCGTTTTTCCAACCCCCTCTTGCCCCCATTTTCTCCTTTACTTCTCCTCCATCTCATTTAGCATTCCTTTCTCTCCATCCCTGCATCCTCCTCAGCTGTTTCATTCACACGGTGTGTTTTTTTTCCCTCCAAAACTGGATCACCTGTCTCCATCCTTACCCCAGGAACCCCTTACCTCAGCTGGGTGCGATGCCAAGGTCACCCCCTGTCGCTCCCTGCTGAGTGTGGGTGTTTGTGCTCAGAATGGTTGAGAGGATAGAGGAGAGTTCATCGGAATAAAGACAAAGTGAAGATTGCCCTTTGGGAATTTAAAGAAATGTCCTTGTCCGTGATTATTTGTTATCGGAATGAATACTTTTTAATGTACATTTTTGGTTTTGTTTTTTTCTTATTCACCATAAAATTGGCATAATTTATAAATATGTGATAATAAGCATCAAGCCCCGTATTCCACACTGGGACCAATTACATTGGAGTGGGCGTGGCGTGGGTGGAATAAATTAAAACAGACCATTTTGGAAATCCAAGGAAATACAGCTGGAATAGGTGCAGATTCTGGAAGATCTTCATTTTCATTTTATGTACCGCTTATCCTCATGAGGGTTGGATGCTATCCCAGCTGTCTTTGGGCAAGAGGCGGCATACACCCTGGACTGGTCGCCAGCAAATCACAGAGCACATATAGACAAACAACCATTCACACTCGCGGTAAAGAAAGAATTAATGAAATCAAGACTTTCATTTGACAAAAAAATATTTGAGAATGCCTGATGGGATACAACGTGGTCATCTGTAACGACGCATTTCTGGTTGAGCCTGGATGGCATTGTTTAGGGTTGTTTAGGGCTGGGTCTCACATGGACATTGTCAATGTAATTGAATCTGACATCCTAATCATAGGTCTCGCCAAGGCAGGCAGAGAGGAGGGCGGAAATGTAAAACACACTTTGAAATAGCAGTTCACCGGGAAACACTTCAGAGGTCCTGACCCACAGGGGATCCGTCCTGCAGTACTTCGGGGAGGGGACTGTTGTAGTTTTCTTGAAAAACTGTTTTTATGACCAGCTTTTTGAAGTGAGTGGAAGTACCTTTGCTTTCCATATTTAGTTACATGACCATGGACAAAATACAGTGGTACTTTAGTTTTTGGGATTAACCCGTATCAACGTGTCAGTCAAAAACCGAATCCTATGAACCGAATACAAACTACAACCACAGTAATCAACATATACCAAGCTGGAAGTATTGTGAACGACACATCAACACAAAAGATTCCTGACAAAGCGCAGTTTGAAACAAATAATTGTATTCACATTGCTCCATGTTCAATGTAGAAGTGAATTCATTGAAGAAAAAAAATGTGTTCTGCCAAGTCTCAGGGTAATTTACTGTGCGCTTAGTATTATATCTCAGTATTATATCTATGCTTGGCCAACTTTGGAGCAAAGCTAAATAGTGTGAAATAATGAAAACATCATATCTCAAGAAAAGAGAGTATGAACTTTTCTTCTTTTCCACTTTTCTCCGTCACTTTCTTGGGGTCCATAGTGAATTAAAGTTAAAGTGATGCCAGGAAGACACTAGGCCATAGCCAATGGCAGAGCAGCTAAGTATGTTTATGTTTATGTTTGGTGCGAGTAGCACGCATACGGTATTTTTGGCTTTTGTATCCGGAAATTTATATTTCATAAATTTTGAGTCGTTTGTAAGTAGAGGTACCACTGTACATTTTTACTAAATTGTGGTCCATCCATCCATTTTCTATACCGCTTATCCTCACGAGGGTCGCGGCGAGAGACGGGGTACACCCTGGACTGGTCGCCAGCCAATCACAGGGCACATATAGACAAACAACCATTCACACTCACATTCATACCTATGGACAATTTGGAGTCGCTAATTAACCTAGCATGTTTTTGGAATGTGGGAGGAAATCGGAGTACCCGGAGAAAACCCACACATGCACGGGGAGAACATGCGAACAGAGATAGCCAAGCGGAGATTCGAACCCAGGTGTCAATAGTTCATATTTGTTTTGAAAAAATGGTCGTTTCCATGTAAAACAACCATTTTTATGTTGTTTATATTGTGGCATCATTCTTTAGACATTTTGCTTAAATATACTTTATATGGATGAATTTGTGTCAAAGTAAAAGTTATGCTTGAAATGTATCTTCTCTTGAAAAGCCTTTTTTCTCCATTTTTTTTTGTCGGTAACATTTTCCTGAAACTTACCTATGTTCTACTGTTGATTAGTAAGTTTTCTATATGCGCTGTGTCAATCAATCCAGCTTGTACCTCGCTTCTTGACCGAAGTCAGCTGGGATAGGCTCCAGCATACTCGTGACGGGTCGGGGTACACCCTGGACTGGTCGCCAGCCAATCACAGGGCACATATAGACAAACAACCATTCACACTCACATTCATACCTATGGACAATTTGGAGTTGCTAATTAACCTAGCATGTTTTTGGAATGTGGGAGTCCCCGGAGATAATATGCAAACTCCACACAGAGATGCCCAAGCAGGGAATCGAGCCCAGGTCTCCTAGCTGTGAGGCCTGTGATCTAACCACTCAAACACCGTGCAGCCCGCGACATATTTCCTTTGACAAAAAAACCCCAAAAATCACTGAATACTACTGTATCCCGAATATGCGTGCATCCACTGGAAATTAGAACTCGGTCCGATCACAAATATGTTCATCATTGTGTTGTCCTGCTTTCTTTTTGTGTATCTAAACATGATGATTGACATTGTTCTCAAGTACATACACACACACAAACCCTTGACACTTGTTGAAAGCCCCCAGAGAACATAGGGAATAGGTTGAAGATGGAGTGAAACAGCCGCTACGCCACATGTTTTTGTGTGTTTATAATTCAACAAAGTTGCTTTGTCATTTGTGACGAGGCTCGTCCAAACTCTTGATATTCTCCAGAACATTTCGAAGACCCCCTGATGTGTTAACCTCACAGGGTTTGTGGTCTGTGGTGTTGCACCAATCAATATCAGTCCTCACAATGTTTGTGTTAACCAAAACGTGTACATTCCCTTCTCGTCCCACAGTGGACGGCACACTAACTATATGCACCTCTTACCATGCACAATGCTTTTAATGGGACCTAATGAAAGGTCTGTTTGCATGTTGCTGTCTGTCACCCATTCAGATGAGGCCCCCCAGAGACCAAGCTTGGATCATACGTGTTACACTGTGTGTGTTTATGGGTGTGAGTTTTTACTGTGTGTGTGTCCTTTATCTTCCTATCTATGCATGTATCTGCTGTTATGTGAGTATACAACGTGTGTGTGTGTGTGTGTGTCTGTGTGACAGACTGTGAAATGGTGCGTAGTAGCACCTGGGCCCTTCAGTGTTGATTGATCGGCCTGGTCATGTGGAAGAGTCCCATCTGGCCAGCCACACTACAGTATGTGTGTGTACGTGTGTGTGTGTGTGTGTGTATGGAAGCGAGGGAGAGGGCTTGTTTGTGTGTAAGAGGTGACAGAGAAATATAGAGATGTGCAGCCTGAAACAGTATGTTTATTGTGAGTGAGAGAGAGAAAGAAAGAGAGAAAGCGCTTCCCTTATAAGCACGGCTCCCAGAGGCCAAAGATGAACTTTATTTCATCATCTGAGCGGAGTAGAGGCTACATTTACATTGCACACCTGAAAGGACAATGTCATCTTTGGAAAAGGATTCTTTTGCAGATGTTTTTGCATTGCATTGATGTGGATTGTATTGATATTAACATGTCTGGTTTAAACGTAATGCAATTTACCCATCACTTCTATTTGGTTTCATGGCTGTAAATGCCTTCAGGTTCCAATATTATGTGGGAAGACTGAAGCCACTTGATTGAAGGCTGTTATTAAACCTCATTTACCCCTAATTTAATGCCCAAGTTCTCTTGTTTCTGACTTTGGCAGTGTAGCATATGCAATATTTCCTCAACCAGTGACTTTTGCTCTCATAGACTCTCCTATCAATCTCATCTCGAATAAATAATCCAATCCAGGGGTGTACTTTTTTTCCAAGGATGTATAAGCATAATTTTAGTGACTGTTTGCACCATGGGCCAAGATAAAAATATATAGCCTCAAAAATAGCCCCAAATGGTCTCCAGGATAGGATACCTCTGATCCTAATGACTAATTACTAAGACAGGTACCCCATTGTAGCACTGTAATGGTCTTAAAGCAGACATGGCATCTGTAAACCCGACGTCCATGCAAGTCTTTAAAGTAAGTGTCAGAAAGCAAATATTCATTCATTCATTCATTTTCTACTGCTTTTCCTCACAAGGGTCGCGGGGGGTGCTGGAGCCTATCCCAGCTGTCTTTGGTACACGGGTACACCCTGGACTGGTGGCCAGCCAATCACAGGGCACATATAGACAAACAACCATTCACACTCACATTCATACCTATGGACAATTTGGAGTCGCCAATTAACCTAGCATGTTTTTGGAATGTGGGAGGAAACCGGAGTACCCGGAGAAAACCGACGCATGCACGGGGAGAACATGCAAACTCCACACAGAGATGGCCGAGGGTGGAATTGAACCCTGATCTCCTAGCTGTGAGGTCTGACCGCTAACCACTCGGCCGCCGTGCAAATATTATTTAATATTATTATAAAGATGTAGTTGGTTAAAAAAGAGAGATTATAATGAATAAACATCTTCACACTAAATGTGATGAAATTATTATGATGTATTTTTAACGAACATTTTACTATACCTTAATTACAGACATTATACATTGCATCACTAAATATACATAATATGTAATATGTTGTGTTTAAGGTTGTGTTTTGTGTTTGTTTGGTGACCAGTACAGGGTGTACCCCACCTCTCACCGTAGAGTCAGCTGGGATAGGCTCCAGCATACCCACGACCCTAGTGAGGATAAGTATACAAAAAACAAGTAACACCATGTAGTTGCATCATATGGAGGTATAATGAACACACTACTATACTGTACAGTACATGAGCAACCATACAATCCATCATGGATCCATTATTCATTCACTCCTCAGTCACACACTAGTGGAGGTAGGCTACACCTGTATCCACAGCTGCCCTGGGGTTGTCTGACAGAATCATGGCTGCCAATTCACGCCTCAACCAAACATTCATTCACATTCATACACCAGTGTGGGCAACGTGGAAGACATGTCTTTCCCAGGGACACAATGGTAATGGTAATGGTTTTATTTCATTTGAACATGCATCAGATTACAATTGAATGCATCACATAATCAGTTCACAGTTCCACATGTCCAAAAGGAGTAGGAAGAAGCAAAGCTTATTAAATCCTACCCCTCCATCTGGTACTTTTACAATCAGTAACTGTTACATTTGTTCACTTCCTGCTTTCTATAACACAGTTTTTTTTTTTTAATAATGTACCTTGTACCGAAGTACGAGGTGATATGACCATCCAATGACATAATGTGTACCATAGTAAGTGTCAATAAAGTGATATATATAGCACATCATGACTGGTTCAAGACTCTTCATCCTTGTATTTAGCAAACATCAACTGCTTGTATTGTTTCTTGAATTGGCTCATCGTTGTGCATTGTTTGAGGTCCTTACTCCAACCATTCCATAGTTTGATTCCACATACTGAAATGCTATGACTTTTTAACGTAGTCCTAGCATATAAGTGTTTCAATAACAGTGACTTTAACTGCTAACCTTCTAGTTTCTGGTGTGACCCATTTAAAGGCTGTATTTTTAAAATGGTCATATCATAGAGGTTAATTATTACAGGCTAACATATTGCCAAAAGACATGGGACTTTTCTGTCCTATAAATTTATTTACAATGTTGTATTCTTGTGTTCAACAATGCCAAAGTTTCAGATAATGAAGTTTGCGCATTTGGAAGTGAGCTGTGAAAGAAGTTTGGGATGGCTCTGAATGCTTGGTTTCTGAGAGTGATGTCACAAGGCACCGAACTGTAGGCTAGATTCGGTCTGTTTCGCTCTGTCTATGGTTATTAGTTGTGGCTCCCAGAAAATCTTTCTCTGAGGCAAGCTCAGACAGAAGTGGTTGGAGTTGGTGATTCCCAGCAAGAGAAAAATATTTTCATCTGTCAGTGGTATTTCACTCGGGACTGTGTTTTTGTGAACATGACCGTGAACTATCCTGTAAAACTGAAACCACAGGCTCTCGCCAGGAATGTTGGATAGGCACTCAGCAAATGCGGACCTGCAGTACGTTACCACTGTTTGAGTTCATACACAGTCAGTCAGGGGTCTCCAACCAGTAGCTCATGAACTACCTGTAGCTCCTAAACACTTTCCAATTAGCTCTCCAAAGGCTTCATTCATTTATTATCAACTCCTACACTCAATAAATTAGAAAATGCACTTAGGCAGGAGTCTGGAAGTACAGTACAATCACAGTGGAGTGGGCATGCCTGGAGGTCGGCTGTGGCTGGAATAAATTAAAACAGACCGTTTTGGGAATTCTAGTCAATCCAGCTAGAGTAGGTGCAGATTCCGGAAGATTTTCTGTGCAGGTTATTGTATGTAGCTGCTCTATAGGACTCCACATCTCAATCTAAAGGGCCGAAAAATGAGCATCCCCTTTAAGATTTTATTTTTGCTTTTTGAAAAGAACGTAAAGAAGGTATTTAATAGGAATAATAAATAAAAAAATAAAAAAAAAACTCAGTTGGTTCAAGTTGCATCAGGAGCATGAAGTGTTCAAATGCTGATTTTACAGCAACATCTGCAAGTCAAGCCATGTAACGCTTGAACTTCATAAAAGTCACATCAATTCATTTATGACCCCCCTCCCATCAAATTGCCATGAGTCAGATTCATATATCAACTTTAGGAGCGTGTCCAAAAAAAAAAAAAAAAAACATGAAATGCTTTCTTTCTGTGGCTTCAAATGACAGAAATCTTCATCTAATAAATAAATAAAATGAGAGTGATAGACGTGAAGATGAAAATAATAATGCAGATGGAAAATGGGAAAAGGGAGACAGACAAGAATGAAAAGCAGAAAGGAGATGGTGTTTATTTTCTGAACTGAAGCCAACTGATAATTAATGCTCTGACATCATGGTGCTCTAATTAAGCCTGGCATTCATTAGGCATTCATTAGGACCTCGAGAGGGGAGGTGGTGGGGGTGTTTGTTAGTGGTATTTTTTGGGGTGGTGGGGGGGTGGTTGTTCAGTATTTATTGTTGCACTTTTGAGGCGCTAGAGAAGGGAACATATAAGTAGAGTACAAAACTTAAAGGATCTCCACAGCCACTGCAGTTGAAGATTTTCCAACGGAATCAACGTGATCGTACTGCTTCATCAACATTTTTGTGAAACTGGCTTTTCCTTTAGGAGCATGATATTTGTTGAGATCGGCAGATGAGTTAATTGTGCAGCAAACACATCCCATAATCTAACCGCGAAACCTGTCGGCTCTGAACAGGAATTTCATTACCGGTTATCAAGGTGTTTTTAGCACATTTTAGGCTTGGCGTTTATTCACAAGCTCCAGCAGCAATAGAACAAAAATAATAAAAAAAAAAACTACACCGCAGCCTCTGAAGTTGATCCCTACTCTATTCTGTGATCCACGGTCACTATCATAAATTGATATTTTTTACTTTCATAATTATATAAATTATACAAATCCTGTTTCAATGCCCTTATTTTGTAGTCACTTCCTGTGTTCTTCCATTGTGTTTGTTCCTGCCTTAACATTCTTCATTTTACATAAATGTGATCCACGGTCACTATCATAAATTGATATTTTTTACTTTCATAATTATATAAATTATACAAATCCTGTTTCCATGCCTTTATTTTGTAGTCACTTCCTGTGTTCTTCCATTGTGTTTGTTCCTGCCTTAACATTCTTCATTATACACGCACCTGCCTCTAATTTAACATTAAGTATTTAATTCAGGTGCACGCTTCTTCCCATCTTGGAGCATTGTCTTTGGTTTACTCAATCGCCGGTTACCTGTCGCTGCACAGCAGAGATTATTAATGAATATACAATAAATATACATTTTTACCTGCATCTTACACATCCTGGGGCCGCATCAAAATGTCAAGACGTGACACAATTGTTAAAATGAGCACCTTAACATATTACATATTTGTACAGTGGATGTGCTCTCTGGGACCGTCAGCAAATGGCAAAAAACTCACATGGCGGATACGAGCGTAAATATGTCTAATTTTGATACACGGCTCTCTCTTTATCCACCTCCAAATCCTCCTGCTGGCTTGACATTCAGCTTGACGTTCAATTCCACCCTCGGCCATCTCTGTGTGGAGTTTGCATGTTCTTCCCGTGCATGCGTGGGTTTTCTCCGGGTACTCCGGTTTCCTCCCACATTCCAAAAAAATGCTAGGTTAATTGGCCACTCCAAATTGTCCATAGGTATGAATGTGAGTGTGAATGGTTGTTTGTCTATATGTGCCCTGTGATTGGCTGGCGACCAGTCCAGGGTGTACCCGTGTACCAAAGACAGCTGGGATAGGCTCCAGCACCCCCACGACCCTTGTGAGGATAAGCGGTAGAAAATGAATGAATGAATGAGACATTTAAGAAATAACCCATTTAAAAAGTTAAATCATTTTATTTCATATGAGTTTGTTTTATATTGTTAGTGGACATAAAGTCATAAATGGAAGTCATGGATTAAAAAGCTGGAAAACAAGTTTGGCCAAATTTGGAGTGATAAAACGCTACAGCAAAGAGATATAAATGTGAAGTAGTTTAGGTTCCCTATCCATTTTTTTGATCAGAGAATTTTCTGATAGCTAATTAGGCATGGAGAGCTAGCCATCGACAGCTGCATTCATCATCATAAAACGTAATAATTAATGACATTCCAACAAAGGAAAATATGCAAATGAGCTCTGCTCATTAGCATTTTCATATTCAGATCCCATAATGCTTTTGCTGACAAGGTTGTAATTAATGAAAATTCATGTCTCTTAGCTGAGGACTAGATTGGATCGCATTCATTCGCAATCCCCCAAACGAGGAGTGGAGAAAAGCACGATGGGGATCGCTGCCAAGTTTTTAGGGAGAAACGAGCGCGGAAGGGGCAGCGGGGGTGGGGTGGGAGGGGTGGGCGTCATATTGAGAGAGTGAGACAAGATGGAAGTTAGACAGTCAGACAGACAGCGAGAGAGGGAGGAAGGAGAAAACATGGAGATCGACGAAGGCAGATGGCTCGAGATGAAAGGCAGACAGGCAGTGAAAAAGTGACAGATAAACAGAGAGAAGCAGCTAGAAAGAAAGGGAGAGACAGTAAATGGAGGGAAAAAACCACACCAACGTAGATACTGAAAGACACAGACGAGAAAGATGAGAGCAAAAGTTTTGAAAGAGCATAGTCCATACTATTTGTACCTACAATTTAATAAAAATGGTATCATATTCATGCTAAAGGACTAGATAGGACGGCTGTAGTCCAACACCTTAGTCCACCTTAGTGCCTCTTGTTGATTTATGCTCAAATACTAGATAGGACAGCTGGAGTCCAAGATACGACTACCGTAGTGCCTCTTGTTGATTTATGCTCAAATACTAGATAGGACAGCTGTAGTCCAAGATACGACTACCGTAGTGCCTCTTGTTGATTTATGCTCAAATACTAGATAGGACAGCTGTAGTCCAAGATACGACTACCTTAGTGCCTCTTGTTGATTTATGCTCAAATACTAGATAGGACAGCTGGAGTCCAAGATACGACTACCGTAGTGCCTCTTGTTGATTTATGCTCAAATACTAGATAGGACAGCTGTAGTCCAAGATACGACTACCTTAGTGCCTCTTGTTGATTTATGCTCAAATACTACTAGATAGGACAGCTGTAGTCCAATATACGACTACCTTAGTGCCTCTTGTTGATTTATGCTCAAATACTAGATAGGACAGCTGTAGTCCAAGATAGGACTACCGTAGTGCCTCTTCTTGATTTATTATGATAATACTAGATAGGACAGCACTAGCCATAGATACTGTACAACAGCCCTCAATCCTATCTAGTTCTTAAACATGAGCTCACAAAGCATTGACCGTTACTTGGGTAGTTGGCGTGGACCGTGCTTTGAACAATGCTAGTTTGAGTACCGTATTTGAACTGTAGTCTTCAGTTCAGTACAGAAACATACCAAATTCCGACACACACTAAAAATGAGGGATAGTGTGTGGTCCCCTGGGTCATGCGTTAATCGGTAATCAAATATAAGTGCCCGAAAAGGCGACACATTTACCGCGGTAGTGGAGATCCCAGCTTGTAGGGCACCTCCACGAGAATACTTACAGTACTTAGCTTGTAAGTATATAGTGTACCATATTTCTTGATTTTATATATAGACCAAAAAATCATTCACACTCACATTCATACCTATGGACAATGTGGAGTCGCCAATTAACCTAGCATGTTTTTGGAATGTGGGAGAAGTACCTGGGATCACATGGATGACTTAGGAAATTGAAAATCTACATTTTAAAATCCAGGATTAACTGAATACCAAAATTGTTGTCGAATTAATTGGAGGCGCGATTAAATATTGATTAATCAATAAACTAATTTACTACCAAAGACATATTTAGACGTTTTTTACGTTTTATTTTTTTTTCACAAGAGGCACAAAGAAAATGATGCAACTCTACAATAAAAGATGCAGTTTTAGAAAGCGACCACAAGGTGGGAGAAGTGCATTTTATAACAACTCGGCCTGCATCTTTTCCGTTGAAATACCAGGAAGTGAAAATGCATCTCACTGTGTATTGCGTGAAGGAGGTTGAACACACACAAAGTTCAGTTGCAAATGTGAAAATTGTCAACATCCATTCATTTTGCTGGAGCCTATCCCAGCTGTCTTTGGGCGAGAGGTGGGGTACACCCTGGACTGGTCGCCAGCCAATCACAGGGCACATATAGACAAACAACCATTCACACTCACATTCATACCTATGGACAATTTGGAGTGGCCAATTAACCTAGCATGTTTTTGGAATGTGGGAGGAAACTGGAGTACCCGGAGAAAACCCACGCATGCACGGGGAGAACATGCAAACTCCACACAGAGATAGCCAAGCGGAGATTCGAACCCAGGTGTCAATAGTTCATATTTGTTTTGAAAAAAATGTTGTTTTCATTATTGTGTTTTTTATATTGTGGCGTCATTGTTTAGATATTTTGCTTCAATATACTTTTTATGGATAAATTTGTGTCAAAGTAAAAGTTATGCTTGAAATTTATCTTATCTTAAAGCCTTTTTTCTCCCTTTTTTTTGTCGGTAACTGACATTTTCCTGAAACTTACCTATATTCTACTGTTGATTAGCAAGTTAGTAAGTCCATATGCACTCTGCCAATTAATCCAGCATGTATCTCGCTTATTGACCGAAGTCAACTGGGATAGGCTCCAGCATACTCGTGACCTCAATGAGTATAAGCGGCATAGAAAATAGAAGCCGAATGTCAGTAAATGGAATTAATGTCAGTAAATGGCTAGCACTGTGTCCAATAATTATGCAGTATCTATGAAGGAAAATAAACATAGGGACTCAAAAGAATAGAAAATAATTAACTCCCATTGTCTGTGAAGCATCATGTCTGTTTAAAACGTGAAGACTTCCCTTTGAGTCGATAAAACAAGGGATGAGGGTGGGGGTGGTAGAGATTGTCACATTAATCCATAGGAAGAATAAAAGTGTACAGATTACACGGTTTTGGGTTTGTTCAGGTTAAAGCTGGATAATCTCAGTAAAGTGCTGCTTCATTGCGCCCTTCAACCTCCTTGCAATGTCTGCTTAATGCAAAAACTGGAATGTAGTACACAGACGCCCCTAATGATGTGCGTAGTAATGATAATAATTGCTTTCTTTTTCATGAAAGTAAAAGCATCATAATGCAGGCTATTTTACATTTGGAATTTGTTGACCCCGGAATGTGAAAGTCAAATAGAGGCGCTTCCAATTAATTTTATGTATTTATTTATTTGTTGTCTTTGAGCTGGAGAAGAATGGTGTGAAATGTAAACATTTCGACAGAGGTTTTCCGAAGCAAAATGTGCCTCCACGAACATAAAGTCGCACTAAGCCGGCGGAGGAGTCGCCGCTGCAACGGTGTTGGAATACTGATATGTTGTGTTGTTATGTGTGTGTGTGTGTGAAGTGTTGGCACGAGATAGCAGTTGCCCCCTGGGCCTTGCCAACGTGGCACTGCCCCCTTTGCAGCAGTATGGCACAGTCTCAGTCTTTGTAATGAAACTAACTGTGTGCGTGTGTGTCTGTGTGTGTGTGTGTGTAAGCAGCGGGTTCCAAAATGTTCTACCGATTTGATCTGTGGTGCAGTTTTTGTGATTGGAAATGTCGCATGTGTGTTGTTTGTACTTCTATTTATTTTTGTGTGGCACTAATCCTTTATTGTGTGGACATTTTGACGGATCCATACAAGGAAAATGCACGGATATCATCCTGTTTGTGAATTTGTTGTATTGATCATGGCTATTGACCTTTCCTCCTGTCCTTGGTCTTTGCTTATTCTCCTCCTCTGACTTTTAACACTAATAGCAAATGATTTTAAGTAATATTCCTGCCCACTCTTAGAATCAATTTAATGTGTATTATTAATTCTATTGGGATTTATATTTCTTGCATGCATGAAATCCACTACTCTAACTTGTGTGTGTGTGTGTTTGAAGCTGTCCCGTTTGTGGTTTTGTCTAAACTGAATGTGTCTGTTTTGTCTGCACAGATGTTTCCTGCTGGAGGCTTTTAGGTAACAGCTTTAACAACTGTGTGTGTATGTGCGTGCGTGCATGCATGTGTGTGTTTGCAAAGAAAAAAATAAACACTGCATTTTAGGTTTCGCTGCGTACTGCACCATTCTGTTTATTGTGAACATGCATGCTGGCTGGTTTCAATTCAGTGACAGGCACTGACTGGTCCATTCGCCCGAAGAAGTTTGCCAGGTGGCCACCTTCGTCAAAACTCAGGGGGCCCATTTATGTGGAAAAATGGAAGGTGGCAGTACCTCCTAACAATATGAACCAAAGATGAATATCTTGCATATTAGAGACTGCAACTGCTACTACAAGAATAAAGTGACAACAAAGTCGTAATTTGCAAGAGAAAGAAAGAGAATATTTGCAATAGTCATAACACGCCCTTTCTCTCTTCAGAATGTCTCAAATATGGTGCATTCAAGGACCGCTGAACAGCGCGACATCTCCATCATAAGGCTTGCTGAAAAAACATAGCATAAAGCCATAAACACGTAAAAATGGTGGCGTTCGAACCTCGACATTGTGGTTTGAATATCAGGCCATTTTAGATGATTTGGACTGATTTTTTTAAGGCACACAAAATATTGTGTTTTATGACTATATCACTGCTTTTCAATTATTTTCTGTCATGCCCCCCACCCCAAAAGACAGAAATTTTTTGTACATGTTGGTAGGCTCCCCCGGACATTTTTCCGTCCCAACTACTTGAGAAGCACTGGGTTATGTGAACATGGAAACTACCAAAAGAAAGATTAGGGTCTCGTCTTTCATTCAAAAAAAGTTAGTTTTTACCTTTTTCCATTCTTAATTAATCAGCAGTAGAGCCACTGAGGAAAAGACAGGAAGCAGAACTGGAGGTAGCAGATATGAGGATGCTGAGGTTCTCATTGGGAGTGACCAGGATGGATAGGATCAGGAACAAGTACATCAAAACATAAAGTCAGAGAGGCCAGCCTGAGATGGTTGGGACATGTCCAAAGGAAGGAGAGGCGAGATAGTGAATATATTGGTAGAAGGATGCCAGGTAGGAGGCGTAGAGGAAGACCAAAGAGGAGGTTTATGGATGTAGTGAGAGTCATAAACACGTATTTATGACTCTCACACATTTTTCCGTACCAACTATTTGAGAAGCACTGGGCTATGTGAACATGGAAACTACCAAAAGAAAGATTAGGGTCTCTTCTTTCAGTTCCCAACAAACACAGGGAGAAACCCAGCTTTTTGTGAAAATCCATTTCAAGCATAACTTTCACTTTAATGCAAATCTGTTGCTTTTGTGACTGTGCCACAACATAAACAACAGAAAAAATAGTAAAAAATGTACATCAAAATAACAATTTATTTACAAATATAACACAGTGAGATAATGTGTCCTCACCTTTTTTAGCCGTATAAGATGTATAAATATGTTTTTGGCATGTCGTGGTAGAGTATGGTTCTACTATCAGTCAGAAATATTGCAATACAAGTTATATGTAATATTCTGCTCACATGACCTCAAGACATTATGTCTGACATAATAGACTAAAAAAACAGTTCTGTGTTAAGTGATAAGTGTTTGATTCCTTGCTTTGACCTTTTCCCCCACTCTGTTTGAAACTTCTTCTGTCTCTTTCGGCTTTTCCCTTCAGGGGTTGCCACTGAAAATCAATCCCTGTGTCTCTCACACCAACAACCCTCATGTCCTCCTTCACTACATCCATAAACCTCCTCTTTGGTCTTTGGTTTTCCTCTACGCCTCCTTCTACCAATATATTTACTTACCAATATATCTCTCCTCTCCTTCCTCTGGACATGTCCCAACCATCTCAATCTGGCCTCTCTGACTTTATGTTCTGATGTACTCGTTCCTGATCCTATCCATCCTGGTCACTCCCAATGAGAACCTCAACATCCTCATCTCTGCTACCTCCAGTTCTGCTTCCTGTCTTTTCCTTAGTGGCACTGTCTCTAGTCCAGAGGCTAACTACAATTTGAGTCGTAATAATCTTCCACTTACTCTGAAACCTTCTGCCACAACATAAGGAGTCACCATCATGATACGATTTTGTAACCTTAATAAGTAATATTTTTTAATAATTTGTACGAACAACAGAGGGCAAAATATATTTGTCAAGTAGTCAGGGTTGAATAGGCAGCCAGGTCAGAGCTCATATTTATGAGACAGAGCACAGAGTGAAATGAAGTATGCCTTAATTGAATGAAGGTATGTAATCCTCGCTTCTTTTCTTTTTGTCTCTCTTCTTGGCTCTCATCTCTTGCTCACTCTGTCCACAGTTTACTTTTGTCTCTCCCTCGCCCTCTCTCTCTCGCTACCATATGGTGTACCATGGTACATTTAGCTTGTCACTGATAATGGATGGCCATGGAAGCCCAGTTTTGCTTTAAGCGCTAGCTTGCTGCTCACTGTCTGTGTGTGTGTGCGTGTGTGTGTGTGTGTGTGTGTGTGTGTGTGTGTGTGTGTGTGTGTGTGTGTGTGTGTGTGTGCGTGTTAGATGACGGCTGCTGATGCTTTCGGCTGTGGGATGAGGGATCATAGAGCAAAATTTTGTGGTGGTCACTTCCGGGTGGTGTCTCTCCGGGAAACCAATCACTTATTCTGTGGAATGATGGAGAGATCATTTGTGCCCCCCCTCCATGGTGTTGCAATTATGTATTTATGTATTAATTGTGGTATATAAAATGTTCTAAATTCTGCATAATATTACATGGTACAGTTTCCTATTCATCCTGGAAAACCTGGAAAATTATTAATCAATTTTCCAGTCTTGGAGGTTATAAAAAAAAGCCAAATATCCTGGAAACGGTGAAGTAATCCTGGAAAATAATGTAGCCTCTCTTTGCCTGGAGAATGCAAATGACTTCAACATTAAACGCACCTTATCTTCTGGGCAACATTACGGCACAGCACTTCTCTGTTTCTAGCCAGCACAGCGCCCCATGTGACGCTAAGAGCCAATCAAATTTGCATTTCTGCTTTGAGCAGTTCTGCACCCCAGTGGGTGGAATTGACTAGACTAAACTAGCAAAAACAATTCGTTGAGGAGTGTTTCTAGTATTGATCCGTATGACTTAATAACTTTGAGCTAATGCTACTAAATCTGAACATAAATCTGAAATTCTGAACATATGTTAGAATAATGTCTTAACTAATTCTGACACCTAATTTTAATCCCAACCCCTACCTGATTTATTGTAGTTATTCTGATCTCGTTTGCTGGTTACCGAATACTACGAAGTTAAATAAAGTGAAGTGCAGCATAATAGTTGTCTCCGTCTTGTACCAGGATTGTCATGGCAACAATGTTGCCACATTGTTTTCTTTGTCACGAGTCATTCCTTTGGTTGTGAAGCTGTTCCGGGTTTCATCCATCATCTCAGTTCATTATGGAGAGAAAACATGTGAAAGTAAATGTAATTATAATATAGTCAAAAAAACAGGACTTTAGAAACATCGATGCTCCAGTAGAAGAGGTACTGTAATGGTACCTTAATGGCGACTGGTAGTAACCAGACCAAGCCCAAATGCTCAAAAGTTTGATTCCTCAAAAAATGCAGACTCGGACATCTGTAACAAGTTTTTGACAATAAAATTGGGCAAGTAACGTCATGTAAATAACTTCAACTCCTGCATGTAGAATTAACTAGTTAACTAGCAGCTAATCAAGCATTTGTTATAACTTGCAATGAGTCTCTTAGAGCAGTGATTTTCAACCACTGTGCCGCGGCACACTAGTGTACCTTGAGAAACCGTCAGGTGTGCCGTGAGGAATTATCCAATATCACTTTTTATAGTTAACATTGATTAATCATCATTTGCAAATATTATGTCAATAGCCATGAATATATGGACCCAAATATTCCAATTGCATTTGGTTTATTTGCTCAAACGGAAATTTGTCAGGGTGCGTTCTTCTTCGTGGTGTTTTTCTTCTTCTGTTGTTTATTGGCGGTTGGCAAGCAGCTTTCGTGTGTATTACCGTCATGGAACAGAATCTAAACACTTCTATACTTTATTCACAAGTCCAGTTTTATTAAAAAAGAAAATATATATCTATATAAAACATGTCCTGAGTTTAATTATAAAATATTAGCAAGATTGAATTTGATCTTTTCCTGTTTACATTTATCCCGGGTGCATTCTTTCAGCACATGCTCAGATATGACGTAACACGCAGATCCAGACGTTCTTCACTTTTAAAAATGGAGGCCAGCAATCGGCACTGGACTAAGCAAAGTTTGTTTTTGATTCAAACTAAATTTCAAGACTGGACAGACGTAAAACTGATAATACGAAGTTATTCCAACAAGTGAAAGAAAAACTTGGGGAAGTCGGTATCACGTGATGTTGATGTTTACGTTTTACTGGGCATGCCCTATTGACTATTCTGGTTGATTTTCACGGCGCATGTAGACAAGAGATTGGAATATTCCTTTCCATGGATACCATTGTTTCCCGAAAGGTCATTCGGAAAGAGAAAAAGTGGTCATGTAAAAACGTGGCTACTGTGGAGTGTCTGTGGTGTAAAGACTGGCAGAGCAATGTAATATTGGTCCGTGTGGCAACACCTACCTTGTTCCTCCGATAGACTTATTGATGCACATGTAAGGTCGTGGTGACATTTTGTAACCTTTTTGGTTAGTGGTGTGCCACAAGATTTTTCCAATGTAAAAAATGTGCCTGTGGCTCAAAAATGGTTGAAAAACACTGTCTTAGAGTGCTGTGGAGTAATCTTTGCAGAATTGTTGTAATTCCGCCACATTTGAGGCTTTTCCAGCATAAAGTGCCGTTTTAAGGTCGTGCCACAGCATCTCAATCTAGGAATCAGGTCAGGACTTTGACTAGGCCACTTCAAAACCTTCATTTTGTTTTTCTTCAGCCATTCAAAGGTGGACTTGGATCGTTGGTTTCAACTTGGAGTCACCAACAGATAGCTGGATATTCTCCTTCAGGATTTTTTGGTAGACAGCAGAATTCCTGGTTTCATTTATCACAGCAAGTCTGCCTGGTTTTGACGCAGCAAAACAGCCTCGGACCATCGCACTACCACGGCCATATTTTACTGTTTACTTCTGAAATTTTTACAACAAATGTAGTTTTCAGACAAGCCAAATTTTTTCGTTTTGTTTTTTTTCTTTGGCATGTTTTTTTTTTTTTTTTTTTTTTAAACCTCTTTGTTTTCTCTGGTTTCCTCGATCCACACTCACTCCGGTTAGCGCTTGCTTCTCCTCCACTCGTTTCCCGCTCCCTGCAGCTGTGTTCTCCTTTTTTCTCTCCAGCTGTTGCCAACAAATCACCTGCTCCCCCTCACACACACACACACACACACACACTGTAATTATAGAATATGTGTTACGAGCGGCAGAAGAATAAACAAAATACGGAAAAGAAGATACATCGATCATGAACACAAATGGGTACGCATCCTTACGAGGATGTTCCCTAATGTTTGGCGGACAATCCAAATGTTTGGGATGTTGAGTTGAAAGGAATTACAGTCGATTTCTATTTTAATGATTTATGTGTTTTTATTGTTTTTTTTATTATTGTTAGATTATTATATATATATTATATTATATATATTATATTATATATATTATTATTGTCTTTTATTATTTTGTCCTGATGCCTTGTTATGATTATAGATCTTTATATGAATATTTTCCTGTTTGGAAAATACATATTTTATTTTAATACATATTTTAAGTGGTTTAAAGTTAAATTTAAGTTGTAAATAGACGGGAAATAATCCAGCTGACTTAGTTGCACACAATGTTTCTCTCCGAATCGCTGCCTTTATGTCGTGACGGTTCGTTTCCATGGTAGCAGACGAGTAAAATTGCTCCCATGCGTCCAGGGCAGTGCCATGGCAGTTGTTGGCATCGCGTGAATGGGCTTGTGGGCGACCGGTTTCATTCCCGATTTATGTCTGTATTGGTGGAGGAAATCAGTGTGACACGATCGGGAGGTCAGGAAACGCTAGACTAATGAGATTAGACATTGTGAGAAAGTTGTTCAGGAGAATAGTGCATTTCACACTAGCCTATCCCAGCTGTCTTTGGGCGAGAGGTGGGGTACACCCTGGACTGGTCGCCAGCCAATCACAGGGCACATATAGACAAACAACCATTCACACTCACATTGATACCTATGGACAATTTGGAGTCGCTAATTAACCTAGCATGTTTTTGGAATGTGGGAGGAAACCGGAGTACCCGGAGAAAACCCACGCATGCACGGGGAGAACAACAAAAAGACACTATAAACCTTGCAATCCTACCTATGCTCGGGTTTTCTAGCTGTGAGTTCAAAAAAAAGTCCAAAAGTTATGGAAATAAAGTTATAATATTACAGGATATTGGTTATAAAATTTTAAAAATGGAAAAAAATAAGAAAAAAGTAACGTAAGAAGATGAAAAAAAATCCTTTGCTGTTTCAAGGCTGAATTCTTAGTCCAAAATATGCATATTTAAGAAAACCATCCAATTGTTTTGCATAAATTAATCATTTTCAAGAATCAAAGTGTCTAAATGAACTCAACTACAAATATTCAGAAGCATTGTTGTATTCAACAATCACAAGCCAATCACAGGGCACATATAGACAAACAACCATTCACACTCACATTCATACCTATGGACAATTTGGAGTCGCTAATTAACCTAGCATGTTTTTGGAATGTGGGAGGAAACCGGAGTACCCGGAGAAAATCCACGCATGCACGGGGAGAACATGCAAACTCCACACAGAGATAGCCGAGGGTGGAATTGAACCCTGGTCTCCTTGCTGTGAGGTCTGCGCACTAACCACTCAACCGCCATGCCACCTGTATTAGAACATATGTAGTCCAAATAAATAGTGGAAAACACCAATTTAAATGAGAATCAGAAACAATACTGGATTACTGTATTATTAAATTAATTATGATGATGAGCGTTGATCTTCCATCTTTCCGTGCACCAGTCCTGCATCCACCCATTCATCCAACCAACCACGTAGCTATCCATCACAGCATCCATTTATCCATCCATGCATCCGCATCAGTCCATTCATCCATTAATCCCACCATTACTTTCTCCTAGCTGTGAGGTCTGCGCGCTAACCAGTCGACCACCGTGCTGACTGTATTGCAGATCAACATAATTAAATTGTAAATGTTATCATAACGGGCGGCACGGCGGTCGAGTGGTTAGCACGCAGACCTCACAGCTAGGATTCCAGGGTTCAATTCCACCCTCGACCATCTCTGCTCTCAGCTAGGAGCACTGCCTTCAATTCCCCGCTCTGGTATTTCTGTATGGAGTTTGCATGTTCTCTCCGTGCATGTGTGGGTTTTCTCCGGGTACTCCGGTTTCCTCCCACATTCCAAAAACATGCTAGGTTAATTGCATTAGTGTGACCAAAATGCTGTTTTTATAGATTTGTGTGATATACATTAGCATTTAGCGGCACGGTGGACTAGTGGTTAGCGCGCAGACGTCACAGCAAGGAGACCAGGGTTCAATTCCACCATCTCTGTGTGGAGTTTGCATGTTCTCCCCATGCATGCGTGGGTTTTCCGGTTTCCTCCCACATTCCAAAAACATGCTAGGTTAATTAGCGACTCCAAATTGTCCATAGGTATGAATGTGAGTGTGAATGGTTGTTTGTCTATATGTGCCCTGTGATTGGCTGGCGACCAGTCCAGGGTGTACCCCGCCTCTCGCCTAAAGACAGCTGGGATAGGCTCCAGCACCCCCGCGACCCTCGTGAGGAAAAAGCGGTAGAAAAGGAATGAATGTATGTTATCATAACTTTTTGAAGTTTTTTGCTAGTATTCATTATCGTGTGAGCCTAAATAGCTCAATCTGCAGTCTGCAAGAGACGGTATTGTGCATGTGTACAGCTTGTTTAAACCAAGTAACAAGCAGTTTTTATGAGTTTTGGAATACAGCATGTGTGTGGATGACTCCTGTACATTGTCCTGCTGCCTGTCTATTTCCACTCCCGTCATTTCCCTTGCCGTGTAATGTCAGGAGGGGTCTGCCCTGCTGGGATGAGACAGCTCTGATCACCATCTCCTGAGCAGCGTGGGGGGTGCAGATATGTCATTATTGTGCAGCCAGGTGGTCACACTGAAATCACACGGAGCATATCAGCAATGCCATGATCTGGGGGCTCTGCCAATCAGGTGACTGCTTTGCAGGTGTTCAAATGCCATCACATTAGTCTAAATACAGGTATTACGTCGGGAGTCAGGCTCGTGCAACTGGGGGTGTAGTCTGTAAGGTAGCGGGGGACAGCGGGAAAGGAACTGTAGTAGAGTGGACCATCATTCCAATAGACTTCAGACTTAGAACAACGTCATTTCAAGCCAATCTGGTGTGTCTGATGTGGAGCAAGTCCATACATATGTATGTAAATACATAAAAAAAGTAAAAAACAATAAAGTATATTTATTCGTACTTTACGTATTAAAAGTATTTTAAAGTATATAAAGTTAAAATAGTATTTTAAAGTATAAACCCTGATACATCTTGGTAATCCCAGTTAATGAATGATAATGTAAGATGATGGATGAACAGATGGAAACAGGGTCATGGTGTGGAAGTTATTTCTTAGTTTCACTTTTGAGTCTTTCAGCAGCTGTAGTGTGTTCAAGGACCGCCAAAAAAAGTGTGAAATCTCCGGGCTTGATAAAAAAAAATTTTATGAGTGAAACATAAAGGCATAAACATGTACAGATTTCAAGTATTTTTAACAGTATATAGTATATAAAAGGATTTTTCACCCTAAGAAATCTTTTTATAAAATATTATATACTTTAATATATATATATATAATTTATATACTGTATTATATATATGTATATATCAAATATATATATATATATATATTATATAATATATATCAAAAAGTTATAAAATTTTATATATTGTATTATATACTGTATTATATTATTATTATACTGTATTATGTATATTATATATTTAATACCTACATTACATATATAATACAGTATATAATTTTTTTGCTATATATATATATATATATATATATATATATATATATATATATATATATAAATAATATATATAATATATAATATATAATATATAATAATATATAATATATATATATATAAATGAAAATATATAAATATATTATATTATAAATAATATAAAACCTGAGTATTAGGTTCATCTCAATTTGAAGATACTGTAAATGTTTTCTTTTGTAAAGTATGTTTTTTTTAGCATATTATGACAGTAAACATTCATTCACATAAACAAACATTCATCAACTATGTGCAAGCGAATAGAAATACATCTCTTTAGACATCAGGGGATGACAGGAGGAAATCAGTGTGATGCTGAACCCGGGTATCCTTTGACCTTTGCCCCCTCTAGTCTGATGGCACCTGACCGAGCATCCATCTCCCCCCCTCCTCCTCCTCTTATTTCTTGTTCTGCCACAAAGATGACATACTGTCTGTACCTTTTTACCAGGGGTGTCCACCCTTTTTCCAGCGAGGGCCAAATATTGGAAAATGAAAGGATTTCTTTATAAAGTTCCACATGTAGAAGTTGTGTGTGTGTGTATATATATATATATATATATATATATATATATATATATATATATATATATATATATATATATATGGTTACCATGTTGGCCACACAGTCAGGAAATCAGGAAGACCTCTCGCCTCTTGCCCAAAGACACCTGGGATAGGCTCCAGCCACACCCTAGTGAGGATAAGTGGCATAGAAAATGAATAGATGGATGTATCAATAAAAACGAAACCACACTTTGGACATCCATGCCTTCTAAATCAGTGATTCCCAACGACTGAGCTGCGAATAATTGATCTTTATTCATCTATCTACCTACAGTATATGTCGGTGATGCATTACATTACATAAGAGGTCAATTCATCAGGTCATTGAAA
The DNA here is from genome assembly GCF_030265055.1 of Doryrhamphus excisus. Taxonomy (NCBI): domain Eukaryota; kingdom Metazoa; phylum Chordata; class Actinopteri; order Syngnathiformes; family Syngnathidae; genus Doryrhamphus; species Doryrhamphus excisus. The sequence goes on from NC_080467.1 coordinate 15,255,004, forward strand.
CGTGAGCCAGACTTGAAAGTTACCTTGCGACCCAATCATTACTCATAATAAGTCAATAATCAAAATGGCGCAGGAGGGTGCCTGGTTTCCTTTTAACTACTTGACACTTGTACTGTGTGTATCTGTGTGTGTGTGTGTGTGTGTGTGTGTGTGTGTGCTGCTGCATAAAGTGACAAAGTCATTATATCTTGTTAACAACAGTGTGTAATCAATGTGCGCCCGCCCGTGTACCTCGATCACATTGTCTTAATAAGGTGCCCTTTAATTAGCGCTAAAAACATTGTGTCATTCATATTACGTCTGCGTTGCTGCAGTGAAGGCATCATCGCAAGACAAAAATGAGCTCACAAAAATGCAACCTGACCACACCTTATTTGAAGAGTAACCACAAGCGGACAGATGGATGCAAGTTCATATGCCAATTAAACAATGTCAGCGCTGAGGGAGAACATGACATCTGCATGAGTTGGGAGCCATCAATAACTGCTGCTGGGTGGAGGAGGTGGAGGAGGCCCTTAGAGTGTCTGCTGGAAATGACTAAAATACTTTAAGTGGGTAATACTTTAGTATTAGTATTTTAATACTTTCAAGTAAAAATACTTTTTGCATTAGCGTAATGCAGATGTGCAATATTTCCATCACTGCCTCTGTTACTACCTCAAACATATTTATTTATTTAACAACCCAATACAATACACTCATCTGTATACACCAGTCATTATTTGCACTAAGACCCATTTATCATTGCACTAAAATTAATATATCTGCAATATGTCTGCAATACATATCTGCTCCTATGCAATATTATGTGTACATTTTGGATATCTTGTATATACCTTGTATAATAATAATAATAATTATAAATTATTAAAATACAGAAAATTAACGCTAAACTATTTGAACAAAAGGGAGACATAAGAGAAAAATACATAAAACAGGAGGGCTGACAGGTATGCATAATAATAATAATAATTATTATTAGTAGTAGTAGTAGTAGTAGTAGTAGTAGTAGTATTATAATAATAATAATAATAATACATTTTATTTCAAAGCGCCTTTCAGGACACCCAGGTCGCTGTACAGAAGATATAAAAACACAAATATAAAATACAAGATAAAAGAGAACAAACAGTGAATAAGAACATACAATAAATAAATAAGGGGCGGGGGGACCATGTGACGCAGTTAGAGGGAGTAAGCTAGTTTGAATATATTTATATATATATAGTATATATCTTGTTAAATTGTCTTTTTTACTTTTATACTTTTTGGATACTTTTTTTAACTTGACCACTGCACTGAAAGGAGAAGCTCTCCAATCTCGTAGTACATCTTGTATAATGACAATAAAGGCCATTCCATTCCATAAAAATAGAAAATAAGTATGGCACTCATAAAAAAAAAACACTCTTTATATACATTTTGTTAATTTAGCTTGCATTGGGCACTGGAAAAAAATTCCAATTTTTGTTTTTTTATTGTAAGGTCATGCAAAAACATCCCTGCACATTCAAAATTATTTTTTTAACTAAGCAGAAATTAAAGAAAATGTATATAAAAAGGAATAAAACCATATTTATTATGTCTGCAAAAATAAAGTAGGACAAAAAAAAGGCAACTTCCAACCTAACACATCCCTTTATCAGAAGAAACATAAATATAACAATTTCAATTGATACTGTACCACATTTTTGTGGTCATTGTATGACAAGCTATGTTGATGTTTTGGTCCCGGTCGTGTTAATGACATGAGAACCTCCCGGGTCACAACCGTGCGTCTTTATTCGCCTGCCATCCTCCGCCGTGTCACTCCTGCTGCTCATTGTGCTGCACTTTAATACTTCCATATTGTGCCGCTAATTCCAAATTTCACACCTTTCCTTTTTTCTCTACCGCTCTCTTTGTCTTCCTGCGTGGTTTCCTTTTCCGTGGTGAGCCCGAAGACAAGAGCGAACGTGGTAAATCCACCTCTAAGAGCCTTTTCAACGTGACATTAGCAGTCGTCATCTGTCTGCTACACAATACCACGAGGACAATTTAGCAACCCTTTTCTTTTTGACTCTCCCGCTAAATATTCTCATCAATAATAGACGGCGAACACAGAAGCAGTCGTTTAGTTCGAGGTAATCCTGAATGTTTTACAGCAGATTTTTATTGTCTGGTGAGCATAATTAGAATATGTTGTTTTTCTTCATTTGTTTTTCGAGGAAACACGGGCTTAGTGCCTCGTGGATGTTAACTCCAGATGCTATTGTGTCGAAGGTTTGGGTTGGAAGTGCTGCCCAAAATCCTCCAGACAAAGGCGGCGGTTATTGTTGGGGGGAAAAATAGACACCCTGGAAAAATTCAAATCCTTTGAAATTCTCATTGAAAGGAAGACTGGGGGGTAAAGTCGAGATCCAAAACAAGGTGATATCGAAAAAGCACATCAATACAATAGTCTTGGTAACCTCCTGCAGAGTATCAGGTGCCATGTTTTTATTTTTTTTTAACTCCTCCCATTTGATCAGAGGGAACCAAAGACAGATTGATAAATTCACGGATGCTACGAACGATGCCAAAATGGAGTCAGACCCCAACCAAAGTAAATGCCATGCCATGGATGGAGAATAGAGAAGGAGAAAAAGGAAGGAGGGATGTAAAGGGTGGAGGGGGAGAGAAGATTTGGGGCTCTAATGCCAGCCTTATGCGTCTTTTAGTCGTTTCCGCCGCCGGGGCTTGGCACCGGCACGCCACTGTCAGCCCGCCAACAAAAATCTGCAGTGCCTGCCGCATTTCAGCGGCCCTGTTTTGTCTAAAAGCAACACACAGCGACACGTTCATTCATCAGTGCGTGCACACACTCCGTACGCTTTGCTCTCATAAAACTATTTTCCAACTGAAGTCAATATGAATGCGATTATCATTGAAATCAAGGGTTCATTCTTTTATGCATTATTACTATTATTATTTTTCCATTCACAAAACACAATGCTAATATAAATTGAAATGACTAAAGTTGGAAGTTTTTGTCAAAGGTTTATATACGTGGCCGTGGTTGTCACTTCATTGTTTTTGTTGTTGGTCCGGATCGGATGGATTGGAGGAGGGGTGGATGTGTGTGCTTGGATGGGGGTTAGATAATGAGGGCTTGCGGGAGGGGCGGCTCTTTAGGCCTCTCTCACACAAATAGAGGACAAGTGTCATGGCAGCTCAAACGGTAAAAAAAAAAAAAAATGACCTACATTTTTTTTACCTGAATGAATTCATGTCAGGTTTACTTTATGCAAACTTGGACAAATATTTAATTCTTTGTTTTTGGCTGTTTTCATTTATTTCAGTGTATTTTTGCATAATAATAATTGATGGTAATATGAGCAATTGCATGAGTATGTTAATTCATTATTCAGAATTTGATACCCTGCCAACTTGGGGATTTTTGGTGAAAAACATGCTTTAAAACTGAAAAAAAATCTCCAAAAATAGATGTATTTATTTATTTCTTTATGTATTTCACAGAAAAGGACATTTACAGCATACATGTACCAGCCCACAGTTAATACACGTTTATTATCTTTTTATTTATCTTTTTTTTCTATTATCTTTTTTTGGGGGTCAAGTGTTGAGATTTCACACTTTATGTAGAGGTCCTTGAATGCACCATAGTTGTGTGCTGAGATGTCAATGTGAAACTGATGTATGTAACTTTTTTTGTGTCACAATTGAAGAGAGCTGGAGCTGAATCGAATCTAATAATAATAAGTCATTTTCATTGCTAATGTTGATCCAAAATCAGAGGAGCAATTTAACATGAGGGCATGAGGAGGTTTTCAAAATGGATATTTTGATGGTGGCTGTGCATATTTTTGCTCCCTCAAGCTGGGGTCCCCCCTGGGAGTCTAAGGGTCAGCATGTCTGCTGTTAGTAGGACTTCTGTTGTTTCTAGAATATGTTGCAACAATGTTAATGTTAATGGTTTATTATTTATGACAGTAAGGCGACTTAACCAGTTTTGGCGTCGCAGCCCAGAGTGCTCCCACAGACGCTACTGTCTTGCTTTCTGCATCTTTTCTTGCTCTTCCTTCAGCTTCTCCACTTCCTTCCTGTTGTCGGTACATCAATCACAACTGCCTTCTTCTCGTGTTTGTCAACCGCCACAATGTACTGCTGATTAGCTATTGCTATCCTATGTCTGGATGTTCAGGCGCTTCAGTTTCAACTACATTTGACTCTTAATATATATATCCATCCGTTAATTTTCTATGCTGATTATCCTCACTACGGTCAGGGGTATGCAAAACTTAAAAAAAAAATTAAGTCATATTGGGACATGTTTGTATATTTATATATGCACCTTTGAGTACAAAGTTGGCCTGTGATTGGCTGGCAACCAGTCCAGGGTGTACCCTGACTCTTGCCTGAGGACAACTCTAGCATATCCGCGACCCTCGTGAGGATAAGCGGTATAGAAAATGAATGACTGAGTACGAAGTTGCTGTGTGATGAATTTAGTGCTGAATTTAGTGCTTTAGTCTGAAGTTTGAAAGATGACGCCATGAGTCAAACTGAGTGCACGGATAGCTTGTGATTTGCTCCTCGCCGACTCGCAAACAGCACAGCACTTAAATAAATAATAGTAGGTGTTTTAGTACTTTAGTACAATCATAGGAGAGTTACATATTTAAATGAAAAAAACAATTAATGGCTGACCAAAATAGTTGTCGATTAATTGGGTAATCGATTATCTATCCATTTTCTATGCCACTTATTCTCATTAGGGTCACAGTGGTATGCTGGAGCCTATCCCAGCTGACTTTGGGGTAATCGATTAACCATTGATTAATTAAATTAATAACAGCTGTACTTGTATGACAGCTGCAATTGCTGTTAGTTAATAGTAAGTGCTTTGATACGCTTTTCTAAGAATGTTATTAAAGTTAACGGTCAGTACACCATCGATCATTTTCATGTTTTATTATATAGTTGCTAACTTATTTTTACACTTGCATGTTACGAATGGCAAAATAGGTGGAACCTGGAACAGACTATTTCGATTTACATTATTTCCTATGGGAAAATTTGCTTTGAGGTTTGACTATTACTATTATTACTCTATATACTAGCTATATACATGCTATGCTGTATATACAGCTAGCTATTTGATTGTGGCTTTTCATGTTGTACCCACCTGCATCTTAAACTGTTATCTCTGCCTGTACCCGGGATGGTACAGCTTGTTTTGCAAGTACCTCTGTGGCGTCTTTCAGAGCAGCCACATCCTCTACCTCTCCGTGCTGCAGGCTGTGCAGGGACTTGTCCCGCCCTGATGCTTCCTCTTCATTCTGATGGAATTTCAGCCTCGCACATTCACTTAGCAGCTCAAAACTGCTTTCCAGATGTTTTCTTAGATGCCTCATCCTGGATACACATGCATAAGGCTACATGCTGTACATGGGAATGTATTTATTTATTTTAAGAATCTTCTCCATAAAAGAAATATAACAATGACAAATGGCGGAAATACAAAAGACTGTAAGATTTTATTTTATTTTACATCAGACAAGGACAAACCGGGGCCCCAAAATGACTATAAAATGACTGTATCCTGAACAGAGGCACTACCAGGAATTCTGTAAAAAAATCACATTTGGCGTCCCCCTGAGCAGCTGTGGTCATCGCAGCTATAGAACCTAATTCAACCATTAAACACCACATTTTTTTAACTATTTGACCCATGTTTTGGAGTAATACATTGAAAACAAATTGCATTTACTGCTAAAGTATAAATTAACACATTTTTAAAGAAGGTCCTTGAATGCACCATAATTGTGTGCTGAGATGTCAATGTGAAACTGATGTATGTAACTTTTTTTGTGTCACAATTGAAGAGAGCTGGAGCTGAATCGAATCTAATAATAACAAGAGTCATTTTCATTGCTAATGTTGATCCAAAATCAGAGGGGCAATTTAACACGAGGAGGTTTTCGAAATGGATATTTTGATGGTGGCTCTGCATATTTTTGCTCCCTCAAGCTGGGGTCCCCCCTGGGAGTCCAAGGGTCAGCATGTCTGCTGTTTGTAGGACTTCTGTTGTTTCTAGAATATGTTGCAACAATGTTAATGTTAATGGTTTATTTTTTTATGACAATAAGGCGACCCAACCAGTTTTTGGACAAACCGGGGCCCCAAAATGACTATAAAATGACTGTATCCTGAACAGAGGCACTGCCAGTAATACTGGAAAAAAAATCACATTCGGTGTCCCCCTGAGCAGCTGTGGTCATCGCAGCTATAGAACCTAATTCAACCATTAAACACCACATTTTTTTAACTATTTGACTTGACCCATGTTTTGGAGTAATACATTGAAAACAAATTGCATTTGTAAAGTACAAATTAACACACTTTTTAAAAAAGTAGCAGCTGTATCATTACATACCAGAGAATGATAAGTGAAGAGGTGCCATTTTATTATTTCATGCTGGTGAGTGCTGTTGGGAGCACCATTGCGGGGGGTGCCCTACCCCTCCTAAAATAATGGTAGTTGGGAAACAATGATAATGAAGCGTTTGGAGGATTACGCTTGCATTAGATAATAAAACATTTTATTTTACAAACTAAAACCAAAACTAAAAACTTTTTTTGCAAAAACTTTTAATGTAATATCAAATAAAGCAAATGATATGAACTTGAAATAATAAAAATGGGAATGCTAAGTGACATGAAAGTGTGTGATGGTGGAAGTGGACAGATGTGAGCTGGATGCTGTGTCTCTTGAGTCGTCCTTGACGCTCGTATACGTTCATCTGTTGTTTGATGTATTCACTCGCTCCAATGCCAAGAAATAAATGCCTGCTGGGATTGTCGGGGAGGGGGGTGATGTCTGTTAGACGCCGGTTACTCATCGGCCGTCGTCTGTTAAATGAACGTTGATTCCAAAGAAGTGTTAAGCTTTGTGTGAGGGGAGGAAAAAGAAATGTATAAGATCGTTTCAGGGTGTGTTTGTGTGTGAGATGTGCGTGAGAATACGTGTCTGTGAATGTGTGTGTCACTACCTTTTAGACTTTGTGGAAACTTCTGGACCGGTGCCCAGCGATGTCATGGAAACGCTTGAATCGCTCAGAATGATTCATGTCTGCGCAGACAAACCATCCCCCTCATAACACACACACACATGCACACGCACACAGGAAGAGGGAGTTAAACCCTTCTTCTATCCATCTTCCTTCCCCCTTCCTCTTCTCTACTCTTTTTTTTTTACCATCATCTCGCCATCCTCGTCAAATCGCACTATTAGTCATATTGTTTATTCAAATCAACTCATTATATGCATGTCAAAGGAGATCATGTCTTCTAAACGATTCCTTTCACACCAACAAAGACTTGACGTATCTCTCAAGCTCGGAAAAGAAAGAGTCTAGACATTGACGCTGACGCCGTCCTTATGCAATAACGTTATTCAATATCTGATGAGAAATAATAAGTGTCCAATGCAATGAAGCACTTTTAATATTCATTTATCATTAATATGGATGGATAGATGATTTATAATTGTTATTTTTGTATATTTTAAATAGTTAGCAAGCATAAATAAGAAGCATAAATAATGGGTTTTTAAGTTTTACACACTGATGAATTTTATTTTATTTTATTTTATTTTATTTTATTTTATTTTATTTTATTTTATTTTATTTTATTTTATTTTATTTTATTTTATTTTATTTTTATCCATACCTGTCAGCCCTCCTGTTTTATGTATTTTTCTCTTATGTCTCCCTTTTGTTCAAATAGTTTATTGTTAATTTTCTGTATTTTAAGTTTGAAGTTAATTCTCTGAAACATTTTCACAAACTCTTATCATTCATAATGTCGTATGAAATATATGAATATTTCATTTACCCAAACCCACAATACATTTACATTGCAACTTCATTTCCAAAACAATGATCATTCTATGACATTTATTTTGGTTCAATGTTGAGGGTCCTTATGCAATAAATGTATTCAATATCTGTTGAGAAATAATAAGTGTCCAATGCAATGAAGCACTTTTAATATTCATTTATCATTAATATGGATGGATAGATGAATTATAATGATCAGCATTAGCATTAAATTAAATTAAAGCATTAAATTGTGGGTTTTTAAGTTTTACACACTGATGATTTTTATTATTATTATTATTTTATTTTAATTTTTTTGTATTATATTTATTCATTTATCATTAATATGGATGGATAGATGAATTATAATGATTATTTTTGTATATTTTAAATAGTTAGCAAGCATAAATAAGAAGTGGTTTTCACATTTTACACACTGAATTTTATTATTATTATTATTTATTTATTTTATTTTTTATTTCATTTTATTTTTTTTTATCCATCCATTCTGTTTTACAGATTTTTCTCTTATGTCTCCCTTTTGTTCAAATAGTTTATTGTTAATTTTCTGTATTTTAAGTTTGAAGTTAATTCTCTGAAACACTTTCACAAACTCTTATCATTCATAATGTTGTATGTCATATATTTCATTTCACCAAACCCACCAAACCCACAATACATTTACATACAACTTCATTTCCTAAACAATGATCATTCTATGCCATGTATTTGAGTTCAATGTTGAGGACATGGTGCATTAGTAAAGCTCCTTAATGAGAGCGAGTGTGATGTTAGTTCGAGTGTCATGGTGCCTCTCAACTTGCACTGGAACTTATGTGTCTCACGGCATTGTGGATTAGCAAGGATTTGGTCCTCCTCGCTCTCCCGACTTCTCTATGGGCCTTACACGGCCCAGCGGACTGACCTCCCCTCCTCCACCTTTTGTACCTCTGCAGCCAACACACTCTAACAAGCGGCGTTCTGTCTGGGGGTCCTCATCACAGCCAATGAGCTTGTTTGGCTTCGCCGCAGGGTGGAAAAAACGTCACCGAAAAGAGTAATGGTTAGCAAAACGAGGCTTCTAAATTGGACTTTTGATTTTTGTGTGCTGTTATCAGGCCACATAATGGCCATTGGCGTTCTATAGCTGTCTAAAACATACCTCCCGGTTATTTATTAGCCATTAGGTCTGTTTCATTAATCAAAAAAGTCATGACAACAAAATATAATATGATATTTTAGATGTTAACTAATTCAATACAAAATACATATTTATACATTTTTATAAATCCGCTTGCACACGCAAATAGATGATAGGTTATAAAAAGGTCAATAAGTTGTTATTTTGTTCTATTTTGTTATTTGAGCTGGCACAAAAGCAACAAATTTGTGTCAAAGTGAAAGTGGGGCAAGTAGCACGACTGAAGGCAAAGGCGATGCCAAATTCTGTCATGTAAAGCTGTTTTTCTAGATTTTTTCTTTTTTTTAGTTGGGAACTGATATTTTCCTGAAACTTACCTATGTTCTACGACTGATTACTAAAGTTTAATCTTTCTTTTGGTAGGTTCCATGTTTAATATAGCCACAATATTATTCTCCGTGCCTTGAAAGAGCCGTAAAAAATGTCTAAAATGGCCTTAAATGGAGGGGTTGTCTTTGGAAAACTGGCTAAAGTATTAATACTAAAAATAACCTAAAAATGTCATCCAATACTTCTCTACAAGAGAGGAGAAATTTGATCTCAAGGAAGAACTACATTTGAAACACTTATTATATTATTATTATTATATGGCTTAAAAAGCCATAGCATTTCAGTATGTGGAATCAAACCATGGAACGGATTGAGTAAGGACCTCAAACAATGCACAACGATGAGCCAATTCAAGAAACAATACAAGCAGTTGATGTTTGCTAAATACAAGGATGAAGAGTCTTGAACCAGTCATGATGTGCTATATATATCACTATATTGACACTTACTATGGTACACATTGTCAATTATGTAAATTATATTAGGAAAGCAGGAAGTGAACAAATGTAACAGTTAGTGATTGTAAAAGTACCAGATGGAGGGGTAGGATTTAATAAGCTTTGCTTCTTCCTCCTCCTTTTGGACATGTGGAACTGTGAACTGATTATGTGATGCATTCAATTGTAATCTGATGCATGTTCAAATGAAATAAAACCATTACCATTACCAATACTAGTAGTATTAATACAATAAACTAGCCAGAGAAAATATTAACAATGTCTAACAGTATACATCGCGGTAGTTATTTTTACTGTTGTCATAGTACGAACAGTACTGTATGTCCAACTGCAAATTTGGAGTCACGATTTTGAGGAAGAAATTATGAGCAAAATTGTATCATTATTCCCATGGTGAGACAGTTGTCTTCCATGGTTTGAGAAGTCTTAATGGAGTATTGATGATGATGATGATGTAGCCCTTTATTCTTGTCACTTATACAGAAATACAAGCGAAATAGTGCAATCATCCGTCCATACATATAGAACATACTATGCAGTGAGACAAGGGGTGACAGGACGGGATGATTGGGAGATGAAGAGGGGGAAGAACACTAGGAGAGGGGATGAAAAAAAAACAACAGCCAACACCCAAGTGGATAATGCCATAAATGATTGAAGTGTGACAAACGAAAGAATGTGTCGTTTTATTTCTTGCGTCTATGAAAACACTTTCACAGGACCTCATAGTTCATATTTTTTTTCCAGGACCTTCAAGGTCAGATCACCCAGTATACAGCATGTTTGTATTTTGTGGTCTGTGTTATGTGTTCTTACAATTATTGATGGATGAGTCTGTCAATGAAAGATGGTGATGTTAATAGAATAGAAGAATCTTGTGTTGTGGCTGAATTATGCTGTAAAGTTTTTATATAATGTATTTATTCTTTTATGGATCTATGTGAGTTTTCCAACAGTGTTTTTTTTTTTTCCTCCAAGCGAGGAGGCTTTCAAGTTCAACCAGAATTTTGGAGGAAATATTTGTGTATTCGTATTCCTCCAGATGTCATTCTTAACGCCAACCACTGCGATCAAAATGACCTTGTTTGTCCAAAATCAAGTAATGACTTTTAACCTTGATTATAGAAACGTCTTAAAGGTGCCACCACCCTAATTCATTTAAAGATTCACTATTTCTATTACTTTATCAATATATCATAAATATATGTATGTAACGTGTATATGACAGTGTTTATCTACATAATGAATGTCATAAAGTACTATAGTGAATGTATTTAAATGTTCCTACTTTAATCTGTGGTTTGGAGGTGTGTGTAATTCCATGTAAATGTGTGTGTGTGTGGTCCTGAATTGGTATTTTAAAATGCATGTGATTCCCCTGCATGGATATATTTCGGAGGGGGAAAAAAAACTTACATTTACTACATTTACATTTAGTGTGTGTACACTGTGCAGTGCACACATTTACATGTGTGTGTCTGTGTGCCAGTGATTGTCAGTATCTTGTATATGTGCGCATGCTGTAGTGTGTTTGTGTGTGGGAGTCATTGTATATGTGCCAAATGGGTCCAGCTGGCATCAGTCGTAGCTGAAGCCGAGGCCCCTGCATCGGCGGCGTACACAACAACACACATGCACGTACGTACACACACTGTCGACCACATTCCCACTTTCTACGCCTGTAATTATCAACCTCTTCTGCATCGACTACCATGTTGGCGTGTATTCAGCCCTGTCTATACACGCCTGATTCAAACCCTTCACCACGTACACGCTTCATTTTCCTCCACACACGCTCACTATAAAGCCCCTTCATTTCATCTCGTATGGCTGCACCAACCACAGAATGTAATTACACACTAGCTGTGGTTTGATATTTAGACTGTCTGAAGATTTAAGGCTTTATCCAAAAAGGTCTGCGTGGTAAAAAAAAAAAAAAAAAAAAAAAAAAAAAACAGGCTTAAAGTGGTCCCACAGCTCGAAGGAGAGGATGAACGTTTGTTCAGAAGCTTGTGCCGGAAATTAGCTTTTTTTGTCTATACACTGCGGTGGTCTCGGCATAGTCCTAATTCATCAGACGCCACTGTTTGCCCAGACACACACACACACATTCAGATTGTGTATTAAAATGTTGCTGGATTACCTGCCAATGATGCTTCACCTCCCTGTAGCGTCTGATCAGTACTTGGCCTGCATTTAAAAAGCTCTCATCGCTGCTTTGAATCAAACACATTTGACCTGCATGGGGAAAGGTGCTTGTCACTTTACTATTTAGCAGATGGAGGTCAAAGCTAGCACACCTACTGCACAAAACGCAATATTCCAAATATGATCTAGTAGTTGCGATAATAGAGAATGTTGGGTTTGTGTGCAGGCAGGATGGAACGGGTGAGAAAAGTGTCAGGCGTGATGTGTGATAGCAGAGTTTCAGCTAAAATGAAAGGAAAGGTATACAAAACTGTGGTGAGACCAGCCATGTTTGGTCTAGAGACAGTGCCACTGAGGAAAAGACAAGAAGCAGAACTGGAGGTAGCAGAGATGAGGATGCTGAGGTTTTCACTGGGAGTGACCAGGATGGATAGGATCAAGAATGAGTACATCAGAACATCAAGTCAGAGAGGCCAGACTGAGATGGTTGGGACATGTCCAGAGGAGAGATAGTGAATATATTGGTAGAAGGATGATGCCAGGTAGGAGGCGTAGAGGAAAACCAAAGAGGAGGTTTATGGATGTAGTGAAGGAGGACATGAGGGTAGTTGATGTGAGAGAGACAGATGCAGAAGACAGGACAAGACAAGACAGTGCCACTGAGGAAAAGACAGGAAGCAGAACTAGAGGTAACAGAAATGAGGATGCTGAGGTTCTCATCGGGAGTGACCAGGATGGATACGATCAGGAACGAGTTCAGCAGAGGGACATTACATGTTAGAGGCCTTGGAGATAAAGTCAGAGAGCCCAGGCTGAGAAGGTTTGGACATGTCCAGAGGAGAGATAGTGAATATATTGGTAGAAGGATGATGCCAGGTACGAGGCGTAGAGGAAGACCTAAGAGGAGGTTTATGGATGTAGTGAAGGAGGACATGAGGGTAGTTGATGTGAGAGAGACAGATGCAGAAGACAGGACAAGACAAGACAGTGCCACTGAGGAAAAGACAGGAAGCAGAACTAGAGGTAACAGAAATGAGGATGCTGAGGTTTTCACTGGGAGTGACCAGGATAGATAGGATCAGGAACGAGTACATCAGAACATCAAGTCAGAGAGGCCAGACTGAGAAGGTTGGGGCATGTCCAGAGGAGAGATAGTGAATATATTCTCAATATGTTCTCATCGGGAGTGACCAGGATGGATAGGATCAGGAATTAGTTCAGCAGAGTGACATTACATGTTAGAGGCCTTGGAGATCAAGTCAGAGAGGCCAGACTGAGATTGTTTCTGATAGTGAATATATTGGCCAATCCTATGATTATAATCCACATTATTATTGTGGATTTGTCATTAATGTTGATGACTTCGAGCTCCAGCAAGTCTTTGTGAGCTGTGGCGTTTCTTTTCCTGCAGCATCCGCTGTAGGACGACCAGGTTCAGAGACAGCTACTTCCCCCTGGCCATCAGACTGCTGAATGCCAAATAAGCCCCCCTACCTTTACTTACATTATTATTATTTATTTAAATTATTTGGGCAATTTACTGTTCACGCTGCACTTTACATTATGTTGTTCATATTTGGTGTCTATTCTATCTATTTATTCTCCACATTATTATTATTATTATTTATTATTACTTATCTTCTTTTGTGTCTGTTATTATATGGGAGCCAGGCAACGACATTTCGTTGGCAATTTCACTACTGTGTTTTTGTGCAATGACAATAAAGGGAGTCTATCTATCTATCTATTAAATCACCATTATTCACAGGTGCTGATTTTATTATATATAATGTTCAAAATGTAATTGTATGCTAATTATATGCTTTGTTTTTCAGGTAAAACAGAGAGGAGTTCATACTCATATGGCAGAGAGTCCAACCAACACTGCCACCAGGTTAGTGATCTTGAAAGTGAAAAGAGGAACGTTTGTATTATTTTCCTGTAATAATATATACGGCAACTAGGGGTGTGACGATACACAGCATTTACAGTTCGATTCGAAAAGTAAACCAGATATACTGATTTGTAGTCCTCTTTTAATTGTTGTATTTTCTCTATTGATATGAAAACTACTCATTTTTACTGCTACAAGTGGATTTTTGTCATAAAAGCAGCAAATTGAGTCCTGGTCTCGTGTAGGAAATACAATCACAGTTGGAGTTGAACCTCGAAGGTGAACAGTCAAAGCGCGGAGTTGGCACAAGTACTCCATTCAAAAGTCAGTGACAAAGACGAATCATAAAAGTTGAAACAGCAGGATCACAAAGAATTAATGGGGCGACACAAGAGGGCTACAACTATCTAAAAAGAATGGCTAACAAGACACAAAGCACAGCAATTAACACACAATTAGCTCACACGCACACACAAAACACGAGCGGTAAAATATTAAGCGTACTGTGTGACAAGAAGGCTATGTTGGTGTAGTGTTATGCAAAAGGAAGAAATAAAAACATTTTGTCGTGAACTGTAAAAAAATTACAAAACATTTTAGTATATCGATTAAAAAAACATTCAAGAAAAAAACATTTAAAAAATTATTTTACCCATCATTCACAACCCTCGTGTGAAACATGAACACAGATATATTATCCTTTTCTCTGCATTCTGACACAAGAAACTGATGGATTTCTATATTAACCAAGCTACAGCGATATTGTTATGGTAGCAGCTAACACGAAGAACTAACACGACGCCTCGCTAATCGCTAGTGTTTTCTAGTGCATCATTCGGCACAGACCGAAGAGTGGATACCTAGCTCAAAATTTTGCTACTAAGACTCAAGACTCAACAAGATGCTGGTTTGCCGTCAGCATTTTTGACCTGAGAACTGGAGCACACGTCATGTGCTGGAAGACACAGCCATCCCATTGCTGTATCTATGCTGCTGTTATTGACAGAAGTAATGTAAGTTCCTGGTTTAGTATGTGAAATCAATGCGATCCATTGTCGACTAATCACCAAACTTTTTTTGTTTTTTATTTATACTATGTTTTATTATTATTGCATTTTGTCTAGAGCAGGGGTCTCAAACTCAATTTACCTGGGGGTCACTGGAGCTAGGGTCTGGGCGAGGCTGGGCCGCATCAGGTTTTCCAAAAAAAAACGCATTTATTAAAAACAGAAAAATGAATAAACTTTGCTTTGGTTCCAATTTTCTACAAGAAAAGCTCTGATAAAACATTCCACTTTTCTCAAATATCTTACTTTTTATTTTTCTACACAAAATAAGATGAAAAATAAATAAATAAATCAAGAATAAAGAAAATCAATCAATCAGTAATAAATAAATAAATATAATAATAATAATAAAACGGCAAACAATAAAAACTTAAGAAACCACATATAGTTGGCGGGTAGACAAATTATCTTTTTCAGATTAAAATGAACAAAGCATTATTAGAGCCCTGTAGACATGACAAAACACGACTATAGTCACATTTATACTCTTTTTATTTACAACATATTGCGCAACTGCAGGGTCTTGAGACACATGCTAACTCGCAAACTAGAGAGCTAGCGACCTAAACGGTAGCCTTCAAGTTATTTCCTTTAAACTTAAATAGCCAAAAACTTACCACTTCCACACGGATAGGGAGGATAACTATTAACAGTTATTTAACCTTTAACATGAACATTAATCAAACGTAATAATTTTTTCTGGGTACATGATACCATGTAGCATCCATATCAAACTTGCGCGGGCCACACTAACATTAAACTTTCATATCAAGGCAGGGGGGCCTCAAACTGGTGTCCTGCGAGCCACATTTGGCCCGCGGGCCGCGTATTTGAGACCCCTGGTCTAGAGCGTATCTAATGGGGATCCCCTCAGTGGGTGTTTTTATTCATGCTTAGTAAGTATAGGTCTGTTAATGTTAAACACTCATTTTTAATTAGTAGGCAAATTTGTATGAAAATAGGCTATGTATAACAAAAACAAAGACCTTTTTTGTAAAAATGTATGCTCAGCAGCAGCCCCCCCATGTCGTCAGAATGGAACAATCTTTATCACATTCCATTTTCATATGATTCGACTCCTGAGGTTGGTAGTCGAACCAGACTCGAACCCAAATCACAACATCGAACAGCTGAATATTCTAAGTCACTCCCTAATGCCAATCATCCTTATAGGGAAACATAGGTATAAATAAGGTATACACATTTACTGGTGGTACTATTTGCTCATGGTACTATAGTGCTCATGAAACATATGAAGCCATTAGAACACGCATGGCAATTGCACCTCACATCCACAGATGTTGGTGTTTGATGTCATACTCGCTTCCATCATGGAGTTGCCCAATGTGAATCCCTGAGACCCGTTTTATGACTTGAATCAATGAAAGCTTATCAAAGGTGTGTATGTCCTTGTGAAAGTCAGTGGAATGAAAAGATGTTAGAAAGCATAATGAATATGTATTATATCTCCCTTTTCAGCACAGGTTTCAGCTTTGAATGAAGCTTCATTGATCCCTGAGGGACATTAGATCGTTTTATTTAACTGCTCAGTAACAGAGATATACAGATGTCTCTCGTCACTACACCTTTCATTTTCAATCAAGCGTTTTATAGTTGAAAGTACAATGATATTATAGCCAGTAACGGCGGATTGTACGACATATGCTGCTTGAATTTTAAACATACAAATAAAAAAGCGTGTTTTTTAATTGATTAAAATAATTAAAAAGGGGGCCAGCACGGTGGTTAGCGTGTCTGTCTTCAGGTCAGGTGGCTTGGCTTGTGGAGATTTCATGTTTTTCATGTGCTTTTGTGAGTTGCGAACAGTCGCAACATTGGTTGTCCTAAATGTCAGTAGATGGCATTTTTTGGAATATTTGCATACACCATCATTTGCATGGAGCTCAAGTAGATTTTTGGAGAAATTGTAAATATTGCAGGAGAGACATATAATCATGACTGGGACCAGATCTCCATGGCTCAGTCGGGACCGATGCATGTCTGCAAAACATAGTCTTGGATGCTTCCATGCCACTGTCTTCCAAAAGTTGAAAACTCGAAATCCCTTATAGGAGTGAATGGTTGTATGTCTAAGTGTCATACATTGTGTCTATCATGTATGTTAAAATAAGCATTGTTGCTCTACATCAGGGGTCTCAAACTCAATTTACATGGGGGCCACCGGAGCTAGGTTCTTGGTGAAGCCGGGCCGCATCAGGTTTTCAAAAAAAGAACCCAAAACGCATTTATTAAAAACTGGAAAAAAAAATCAATAAAAAAACTATCTTCAATGCTTTTGCTTCTGCTATACCCTACACTTTTTCAGTACTTTGGTTCCGGTTCTCCACACCAAAATATCTGATAAAACATTCCACTGTTCTCAAATGTCTTAATTTTAATTTTTCTATACACAAAATAAGATAAAAAAATAAATAAACAAATTAAGAATAAAGACAATAAATCAATCAATCAATAATAATAAAACAGCAAATAAGAAAAACGTAAGAAACCACATACAGTTGGTAGAGAAATTATTTTTTTCAGATTCAAATGTACAGTATTAACAGTTATTTAACCTTTAACATGAACATTAATGAAACGTAATAATTTTACCCAATTAGCAAGTTAGCATCGTACTCAGTTCCATCTGGGAGCAGCGTCGTAACTTTAACAACATGTTTGATGAGATGCTTTATCTTGACGTGTATTTTCCCTTTTATTCCAAATCATTTCCTGCATTGATTTGTACCCAGCGTCATAAGCCTTTAGCTTCATTGCTAATCCAAAGCAAAACAGGGTAGGGTAACAGGGTAGGGTAACAGTATGGGCGGGGCAAAATCATGTTAATTGTGTCCGGTGTGCACACAGCTTTAAGCTGTCATTTCAACATTAAACTTTGGTATCAAGGTGGGGGGCCTCAAAGTAGCAAACATTTGGCCCGCGAGTTTGAGACCCCTGCTCTACATAAAGCTACGAGGAGAAAACATCTCAAAAGTGTGCTATAGCATCGTGTCTGTGCACTTTTCCACTTGGAACAGATCCCGTTTGGGTAAACCGACAGAGAGAGGTCAGTGCATCAAGTCAGTTCGGATTGCCGGCGTCCCAGAAGAACGTTTGCTAAAGACAAGCAGTCCAAGATAAACTTGTTTGGTGCAGATGGTGTATTGCGGCCCTGGCGAGGGATATAAATATAATTGTGTGGTTGTGGTCACATCATAGTGCTGCATGAGTGCTGCCAGCACTAGGGAGCTGCGGTTCAATGAGGGGGAAACATAAATTTAACTTTCACCATTCTTCTGCAGCTCTGGTAAAATTGTATCTCCAAGAGGATTAAAGCAGTGCTGGACAACAGTGGTAGTCAATTTGGGCTTGTTAACTGTGAGATTTACCCACTTGTGTTTCCGGCCATTTGCACAATAACAATGGTAGACAACTCTAAGCTACGTATATCAAAGATTCAACTTAAAATAAAGAGAGATGCCTTATCAACAAAATGATTGATGAAGGTGGAAATCTGGTGTTCCAGGGTAACTCTTATAAGCTTTTACCGCCATGCCTGTTGTATGGCAGGAATGTTGATCGAGTTTGATCAAGGAAGAAAGGAACATTTCGATTGTGGAATCTCAAGGTAAGCAAAGCCTCCTGCATTTGGTTCGAGCGTTTCCATTTTGGCCTTGACAAACTCAGGAAGAAACCCACACACAAACCTAGATAAAACAAGCTTTGTGTCAAAGGTGTCTGTTATGATATACAGGATTTTTATTGACGGACAGTATTTCTATCTAGAATACAGGTAGGTGGTCTATGTGAGGGACAATTTCTCTTCTGATAGCTTTGCTGGCCTTCCACAGTGTTTGACATGGTCGTTTCCCGACGTTCTTTCATGCAATATGGAATACAGTACAGTAATCCCTTGTTATTGTGGTTAATTGTACCAGACCAGACCGTGATAAATGACTTTCCTCGAAGCAGAATTCCTTATTTATAAATAGAAAATTATGTCTTTTTTTTTGTTTTGTTTTTCAAAATAAATTTTTTATCATTATTAGAGTCCTCGAGGGGTTAAATAACATCCCTATAGTCACCTTGACTTTCCTCGAAGCAGAATTCCTTATTTATAAATAGAAAATTATGTCGTTTTTTTGTTTTGTTTTACAAAATACATTTTTAACATTATTAGAGTCCTTGAGAGGTTAAATAACACCCCTATAGTCACCTTGACTTTCCTCGAAGCAGAATTCCTTATTTATAAATAGAAAATTATGTCGTTTTTTTGTTTTTTTTTACAAAATACATTTTTAACATTATTAGAGTCCTCGAGAGGTTAAATAACACCCCTATAGTCACCTTGACTTTCCTCGAAGCAGAATTCCTTATTTATAAATAGAAAATTATGTCGTTTTTTTGTTTTGTTTTACAAAATACATTTTTTAACATTATTAGAGTCCTCGAGAGGTTAAATAACACCCCTATAGTCACCTTGACTTTCCTCGAAGCAGAATTCCTTATTTATAAAAAGAAAATTATGTCGTTTTTTTGTTTTGTTTTACAAAATACATTTTTTAACATTATTAGAGTCCTCGAGAGGTTAAATAACACCCCTATAGTCACCTTGACTTTCCTCGAAGCAGAATTCCTTATTTATAAATAGAAAATTATGTAGTTTTTTTGTTTTGTTTTTCAAAATATACTTTTTAACATTATTAGAGTCCTCGAGGGGTTAAATAACACCCCTATAGTCACCTTGACTTTCCTCGAAGCAGAATTCTTTATTTATAAATAGAAAATTGTGTCTTTTTTTTGTTTTGTTTTTCAAAATACATTTATTAACATTATTAGAGTCCTCGAGGGGTTAAATAACACCCCTATGGTCACCTTGACTTTCCTCGAACTTTCCTCCAATCCATAAACCCTCTAGCATTCATCATTTACTTTTTTTTGGGGGGGGGTTGCATGAGAGGCACAAAGAGGTGATGATGCAACTCCACAACAGACGTTTGGTGTAGTTTTAAACTGATAAAAACAGCCACCAGGTGGCAGAAGTGCATTTCGTAAGAGCTCGGCATGCAAGAAATCTATGCTGTGCATCAAGCAGTGTAGGTAGACACATAAAAATGCATTGTTCTCACACTCTCACACATGCTTAACTTTCACTTCATGGAGTGAATGAATGAATACCCTTATACATTCATTCGTAGACGGCTTTCATGACACGCACACTCACATAGCACAATCAGAGTGGTGACTGATAAAACTGGAAGAGGCAGACACATAAAAATGCATTGTTCTCGCACTCTCACACATGCTTAACTTTCACTTCATGGAGTGAATGAATGAATACCCTTATACATTCATTCGTAGACGGCCTTCATGACACGCACACTCACATAGCACAATCAGAGTGGTGACTGATAATACTGGAGGAGGCAGACACATAAAAATGCATTGTTCTCACACTCTCACACATGCTTAACTTTCACTTCATGGAGTGAATGAATGAATACCCTTATACGTACATTCATTCGTAGACGGCCTTCATGACACTCACACTCACATAGCACAATCAGAGTGGTGACTGATAATACTGGAAGAGGCAGACACATAAAAATGCATTGTTCTCACACTCTCACACATGCTTAACTTTCACTTCTTGGAGTGAATGAATGAATACCTTTATACATTTATTCGTAGACGGCCTTCATGCCTTCACACTCACATAGCACAATCAGAATGGTGACTGATAATACTGGAAGAGGCAGACACATAAAAATGCATTGTGGACGTGATGCATTGAAGGGAAATTTGAATGCACGCGACCACACGCAGTGTGCACACATGCAGTTCGATTGCAACTAGTTCATGGTGTTATATGTGTAAAAATTGTTATTTTTATGTTGTGGCATATATGTTTATATATATATTAACTGAGATTTTGCTGCAACTTACCTATGTTCAACTACTGATTACTAAAGGTAGAAACAAACTTTTTTTCCCGTTAAAAGATGAGAGTCTAATCTTTCTCTTGGTAGATACCATCTTTATATGGCCCTAGAACACAGTCTTGAAATATCAGTCAAAATTATGAAAAATTGCCGGTACAGAAAGGGGTGAGACATAATGACATGGCAAAAGTGCACTGGTCATAATTCAGTTTTGAACTAATTTACAGGTGTATTAGAACATATGTAGTCCAAATAGATAGTGGAAACATCAATTTAAATGAGAATCAGAAACAATACTGGATTACTGTATTATTAAATTTATTATGATGATGAGCGTTGATCTTCCATTTTTCCATGCACCAGTCCTGCATCCACCCATTCATCCAACCAACCACGTAGCTATCCATCACAGCATCCATTTATCCATCCATGCATCCGCATCAGTCCATTCATCCATTAATCCCACCATTTATCATCGACTCTCAGGTCTTTTATTTACAACCACCTCTCATATATGATATGCAGCTGTGGCCTTTATGCCGTGACTGTAAAGGACAAAAATACGAACTCAATCAAACATTAGCGCATCACTGGCCATTTTCCTGCTGAGCTGCTGTCAAATTATCCCTGCCACAGAGTCTGAATGGCTCTTGATGGAAATTGTTTGGAAATGGCAGATAAATTTACATGCTGGGCTGAAGTCCAAAATCCTCTGGCTTCATCCTTGGCTGTTAGTGGAAATTCTGTCCTTGTAATAAAGGGAAGAAAAAAACAGTAAAATAACATTTAGAGGAGAAGATGAGCTCACATGGTGACAGCTGGCAGATTCAAATGACTCCGGTTTAATCTGCAGTCAAATAGATTTGTACTATTTGAGTTTTGGGGTAATTTAGCTTCTAGTTTTGCACTTTGGCTCAGTGTTTGTTTAAGATTGTGAAAGTTTTCATTATACAGCTCATGTACTGTGTTTGTGTTTGCGCTCAACCTGACACTCGTTGAGTTCTATAACTTTCAGTTTCGAGATCACTTCTTTGCCGTTTTGGTAAGAAAGCTTTTCCAACATATTTGTCGATCTTAAAGCTATCTTTAGGGCCACCTAAACATGGATATGATTTTATAAACCCTAGGCTCCAGCAAACACCCGCGACCTTAATGAGAATTAAGCTTAGGAAATGAATGAATGAATACCCTTATACATTAATTCGTAGACGGCCTTCATGACACGCACACTCACATAGCACAATCAGAATGGTGACTGATAATACTGGAAGAGGCAGACACATAAAAATGCATTGTTCTCACACATGCTTAACTTTCACTTCATGGAGTGAATGAATGAATACCCTTATACATTCATTCGTAGACGGCCTTCATGACACGCGTGCTCACATAGCACAATCAGAGTGGTGACTGATAATACTGGAAGAGGCAGACACATAAAAATGCATTGTTCTCACACTCTCACACATGCTTAACTTTCACTTCATGGAGTGAATGAATGAATACCCTTATACATTCATTCGTAGACGGCCTTCATGACACGTGCACTCACATAGCACAATCAGAGTGATGACTGATAATACTGCAAGAGGCAGACACATAAAAATGCATTGTTCTCACACTCTCACACATGCTTAACTTTCACTTCATGGAGGTGTACAACCGTATCTTCATGTCTTCAGTGAAAATTCATAATTTTTTGCATTTTTTATTTTTTTTCGGCATGTAAAACTATGACTGCAAAACTATAAAAATGCATTTTGTGGTAACATTTTTGGCTTTCGGGAATGGATTAATTGTATGTACATGCTTTTTTATGGGAGGAATTTATGTGGTTAAAGTATATTTTGGTTTGACTCGATTGGACCTTCTGGATCAAATGATACTAATCAAGGATCCGCTGTATATTACTGAAATAACTTGCCAATAAAACAAGAAAATGTGACCTTTTCAGTTAGAATTATTATGTTTTTTTTTATAATGGCTGTTTTAACCTTTCTTAAATTTCCATTGAGTCCCAATTCTTTTCTTTTTATGTTCACAGGGAAACGGGCTCATAGTGATAGTCTTCTAGTGTTTAAATGAGAGATGGGGGGCTGGGAAATTTGAACCTCTGCCAAATCCAGGAAGACCAAACTCACCCATCCCCCTTGGAACAGCCAGCTCACCTAAAATACCCAAACATTGTTGAAAGACCCTTATTTGTTGACAGGATTGATTCAAAACAACAACAAAAAACATAAAAATCACTAATTAAACATGAGAAATGGGATGATTTTCCATCAGCTAAGAACTTCTCTGACCTTAGTAATGTAAGAATGCGAGTACCATCTTGGAATTATTTTTCATATGCCAGTATTCAACCCGCAAATGGCAGAAAAACGTAAGTAATTGATATTTTAGTAGCCTATTGGTTATGACTTTTCACTTTATCCCTGCTGTGGTACACAATTTTCCATGCAAATGGCGTACCAATGAATAAATTGGGCGTTAAATTTGCAAAAAATTTACCACAAACGCACCACTACCTAGTGCAAACAATGAGGGTGTTGCGTATGAAAACATGCCTCTGCGTGTCTCACTCTTGGAGCAATTTGGAGGGAATTCCCAAGTCATTTCTCTAGCCTCTTGGATCTTTCTTGTGATTTTCTGTTAATAACTAATCATAATGCCCAAGGCGATTTCTAACTAGTCAGCGTTTCACGCTCTCACACAGGTGCACATTTTCCATCCATAGCATTTCAGTATGTGGAATCAAACTATGGAATGGATTGAGTAAGGACCTCAAACAATGCACAACGATGAGCCAATTCAAGAAACAATACAAGCAGTTGATGTTTGCTAAATACAAGGATGAAGAGTCTTGAACCAGTCATGATGTGCTATATATATCACTATATTGACACTTACTATGGTACACATTAGGTGCATTATTAAAAAAAAACAAAAAACAACTGTATCATGGAAAGCAGGAAGTGAACAAATGTAACAGTTACTGATTGTAAAAGTACCAGATGGAGAGGTAGGATTTAATAAGCTTTGCTTCTTCCTACTCCTTTTGGACATGTGGAACTGTGAACTGATTATGTGATGCACTCAATTGTAATCTGATGCATGTTCAAATGAAATAAAACCATTACCAATACTAGTAGTATTACTACAATAAATATATATATAGACTTACCTTGCAAATAGAGGAATGAATTAAGCATCTAAAGCATCAACAGCAAATCTTACCTCAATTATAACTCAATTATAACATGCTTGTCTCATTGTTTGTCCTTCTGACCACATCCTAGGCCGGTCCCACTGTTCAAGAACAATCAGTGGTTTCTACTATTGACAGATTTCTCCTAAGCAACATCATGCGACAAGAACAGTTTTACAACATGGCAGCTCTAACTTTTATATGGCTACCATCTGTTGCAAGGCAAAATAGTGCTGTTCTAGCCCAAGTTGACATTAAAATTAATTTGCTGTTGTTTTGGTTCTCGCACAGCCGTATTAATTGAGTCACTAAAATGCATGCAGAAAGACCAAGACCAAGAAGTCCTAACTTCTACTTAATCTTCATCTTTGGGTTTTTCCCTTCAGGGATCGCCACAGCAAATCAATCTCCTCCATCCAACCCTGTCTTCTGCATCTGTTTCTCTCGCACCAACTACCCTCATGTCCTCCTCCACTACATCCATAAACCTCCTCTTTGGTCTTTGTCTACTTCTACCAATATATTCACTATCTCTCCTCTGGACATGTTCCAACCATCTCAGTCTGGCCTCTCTGACTTGATGTTCTGATGTACTCGTTCCTGATCCTATCCATCCTGGTCACTCCCAGTGAGAACCTCAGCATCCTCATCTCTGCTACCTCCAATTCTGCTTCCTGTCTTTTCCTCAGTGGCACTGTCTCCAGACCAAACAACATGGCTGGCCTCACCACTGTTTTGTATACCTTTCCTTTTATTTTAGCCGAAACTCTTCAATCCCAGATCACGCTTGACACTTTTCTCCACCCGTTCCATCCTGCCTGCACACGTTTCCTCACCTCCTTTTCACAATCTCCATTGTTCCGGACTGTTGACCCCAAGTACTTAAAAGTCTAAAGAAAGCGGCCTAACTGCGTCTTTAGTTTGACACCGGTTTGTACAACCGTTCTTTGTGCTCAATGCATGAAACAATGGTTTCTTTGGGTTCTGTATGCAGGAAAACCGATTCATCAAGAGGATCTATTAAGTACCCGTACCCATTTTCCAGGAGCGAGGATGCTTTATTTTGAGTAATGTGTCTCTTATAGTACATTTTGTCCATTCCATTCATAATATGCATGAACACTGTGGAGGCCATTGTGACAAATAGTTGAAAAGGAAATGTCCTCTTTGTATTATTGTTTAAAAAATCTTGGTTGCTTGAGTGAAGTCTTTGATCTGATTTGACTGTTGAGATACACACACACACACACTCACCAAAGCATGACTGTCATGCAGTTATCACGTCACACATCAATGAAGTCGTCTTCAATTGGCAGTTACAGATGAGGCAGCAGCAATGTGGATGTGACGCACTCGTGGAATGCAGCGTGAAAAACGTTCAACTCTGCTCGACACACACACACTCACACACATGCATTTTTTGTGCTGAGACTGATTTTTGCTGCTCTGCCAGGTAAACCATATGAAGTAAAAAAAAAAAAAAGTGCACACTAAATGCCTCTATGCCACATTTTCAACGCTGTAATCTATCCATCCATTTGAGACACCCTTTAGTGCTGCTGGATGGATGCTGATGTGTTTTGCAAATACATCAAACGTGACAGTTGATGGATTGTGTGTATGTTTGTGTGTATGTTTTTCATTATTTGTCAAGGCCACCCAGTTCCTCTTGGGAAGTCAGTGGAGTTCCTCTGTCCCTTTTGATTAGTAATACAGTAAAGACATATTGTATGCATCTATAGTCAATGCTGTGGTGTACCACATCTTTTTTTTTTTCATAGCACACCACTGGGTTGGTAAATTCCCACAGTGAGTCGGAACTTTTGAAGTTGCAATGCAAAAGTTAAGCGGTCACTGTAAAATATACGCAAAACAAGGGAAAATCTTTTTGTACATTTTTGACCCCAAAACATTCAAACTCACATTCATACCTATGGAATAATTTGGAGTCGCCAGTTAACCTAACATGCATGTTTTTGGGATGTAGGAGGAAACCGGAGTATGCGGAAAAAAACCCACGTATGCAAACTCCACACAGAGATACTCTGGGCAAGAATTTCAGATCAGTTGACCTTTATTTTGGGCTAGATCTGCTCAGTCAATTTAGTTTGCTTGGGGCCAGATTTGACCAGATTTCTCATAGCAATGCATGTAAAGCCATATTTAACATAAAGGTGTAGTTGTTTGAGATTTTGTCTGGTTTCTGTCCTGCGATATTATTAATAATACACTTTAAACAAAACAAAACAAAAAAAACAGAAAAAAAATCCTTAAATTGTATTATGGAAAGCAGGAAGTGAACAAATGTAACAGTTACTGATTGTAAAAGTACCAGATGGAGGGGTAGGATTTAATAAGCCTTGTTTCTTCCTACTCCTTTTGGACATGTGGAACTGTGAACTGATTATGTGATGCATTCAATTGTAATCTGATTCATTTAAATAGCTCTCATATGAGGTCTTCTTGGCACACGCTCACATAGCACAATCAGAATTGCCCAACACTTGCATATGACTAATGGAAGAAATACTGAGAGACACGCAAGCTTAAAACTCATATCAGTCATATGCATATATTAACATCATATGCAGTCATACTGTGACTACAGGTACATCCCTATGTATGTATATTGTTGTACTTAAAGCAGGGGTGTGGAGCCACATCAATTTTTGTGGCTCCGGCTCCGGCTCCGGCTCCGGGCAAAATGGTGTGGCTCCTTGTGGCTCCGGCTCCGGCTCCGGCTCCGGCTAGGTCTATTTTTCACCAAGTTAAAGAGTAACTTATAGCGCATTTTAACGGTTTTGAGCAAGCAAAAACAGCCTTTTCTTTTCTCATCGAATGTATTTTGTATTAACCAACACATCTTTACAGAAAAATGGAACCATGTTGCCCAAAATCGCTAAAACATGGGAAAGACGTAAAAGTGAGTCATTGGCTTTCACAGCAACTCAGAACTTTTCACATCATGCATCTCTCACTGCAAGCACTCGCGTTTTACTCATTGGAACGTATGAGGAGCATTGCCTCCACGATGTCTTCCTTCATCCGGGATCTAAGGTCCGTTAGCAGAAGTTTCATGGCCGAGAACAGCCGTTCGACTGACACTTGTGTCGTGGGTAGAGCGGCCAGGGCGAGGCTGGTCGTCTGAACGGCCGCTGGGTACTTGCCGATGATGCTCCAGACGTCTTTTCCCTTCAGTCGTCCGAGATTGTTCATCTCATGCACTGCATCCGTCACCGAAGAGGGTGTTTGCGAGGCGAACTGACATGCGAGACACATCTCCCCCGAAATGGGGAGGGGCTAGCGTGGGAACGACGCGCCGCCGCCACGACGGACGACGCAACCAAGGACGGCGCCACAGGGGGTGCAGGGGGTGCAGCTGCACCCCCAACCGAGAGCTAAATGTACGTTAAAAAAGCTTTTCATTTTTGTTTTGTTCATTAAATGGGCCCTTTCTCAAAAATAGTGGCCTAATTCCGATCAGTTTTAGGTTTTTGTAGCCGGTTACTTTGGGCCTTTTAAGTGTTTTGGGCCCTTTCACAGAGACCTGCACCTCCAACCGAAAATACCTGGCGACGTCCTTGGACGCAACCAATTACAGACGTGCCTGACCAGTGACCACTGACCAGCGACCCCCTTGAATGCTCACTGGTAAGCACATTGTTATGAGAAGCCCTGAGAAAGACTTTATAATGCAACGTGTCGCATTTTTTGCGAACATTGCAGCACCAGCACGCGTTCATGAAGTGGTTATCCGTCCTTGCGTAAGGCGGAATGGAATGATTCGAGTTTCGGAGGTCGGAGCCACAGGAGCCACAAAGTCAGAGTGGCTCCGGCTCCGGCTCCGGCTCCGGGCAAATCGTGTGGCTCCGAGTGGCTCCGGCTCCGGCTCCGGCTCCGGCTCCGGCTCCGGCTCCACACCCCTGACTTAAAGGCATCACCATGTACAAATGTGTATTGTTTTTTTTTTTTGAAAGCAGAAAACCCAGACTGACTTCATCACATCACTATTTTGATGGCCAGTTTACCACGAAAGCAAACCTCAGAGAGACCTTCTGTTTTTGTCAGGGAAGCTGTGTGATGTGTACAACTTCAAACAGTACACACACACACACACACACACACACACAACGTGGGTGCACACGCAAAGTAGAACAGCTGGGAATGGATATAGAACATAACTGAGCTGTCATGACCACAATTCAGAGCTTGTTCACACACACAAACACACGCAGACACACATATACACACACGTTTAGAAGATGATAAGACATACTGATGTGCACATGTCAATCTCATATAAACACACCGTCACAAGTACTGGTGAACTGGTATTGGTATACATGCTTATGGACTTATGGACTCATACAACAGATGCAATAGTCCCCGTTTATCTGGTTTGGAACCAGCACTTTAGTCATAACAGTCACTTTTATTGCAAATGTTGATCCGAAAGAAGATAGAAGGGCAGTGAAAATGCAAATATATAGATTTTTATGGGCGTCTCAATTACTGTAAAGTCCAGATTATTAACCGCTTACTTATTCAAAACAATGATGCGGCCGATTCCCATGATGCTTAGAGTCCACATTCAGGAAGTAGTGAATTTGGGGACACTCACATCACATTTGGATGTCTTACGTAAAGATTGTGTTTTGATCTGACAAATCTTAAGTAAATTTGATCAGGTGTAGAATTACTAGTGTTCTGCTTGGACTGCCTGGACAGCGGCAGCTGTTGAACTCCGATGAAAATGTGCCTCAAGTCTCACTCAATGGTGCTAAAAAGTGCCGCTTGGAACACCAAGCATAGGTAGGATTGCAAGGTTTATAGTGTCTTTTTGTTGAAATGTTGCAATGTGGGCACGGCGGTCGAGTGATTAGCGCGCAGACCTCACAGCTAGGAGACAAGGGTTCAATTCCACACTCGGCCATCTCTGTGTGGAGTTTGCATGTTCTCCCCGTGCATGCGTGGGTTTTCTCCGGGTACTCCGGTTTCCTCCCACATTCCAAAAACATGCTAGGTTAATTGACTCCAAATTGTCCATAGGTATGAATGTGAGTGTGAATGGTTGTTTGTCTATATGTGCCCTGTGATTGGCTTGTGATTGTTGAATACAACAATGCTTCTGAAAATTTGTAGTTGAGTTTATTTAGACACTTTGATGCCCAAAGACAGCTGGGATAGGCTCCAGCACCCCCGCGACTCTCGTGAGAAAAAGCAGTAGAAAATGAATGAATGTTGCAATTTGGATATTTTATATGGACACTACCATATTCCAAAAACTTGCATGCAGACTCTAAATTGTCCATAGGTGTAAATGGTCACTATGACGCCGTACAATACTACATTAATAAGGACGGTGTATTAGCGTTAGTCAAAACTCAATATTATTATATACATTTTTTAAACTACAACTTTAATGACAGCCCTCAGTGTTATTTAATTGTGCAGGTGTACCTTTTTTTTCTCCATGTTACTTGTATTGTTTTGTCTTTGTACCAATTTTCCCCAATGTATAAGGTTTCCTTCTCTGCTTATTGCACTTTCTCCTCCTCTTTTATTTCTAATTGCATGCAGGAAGCTGCCAGATATGGTGAGGTGTAATGTGCTGTCTGATTCCTCTCTAAGTGTTCTTAAATGATTGCTGTGTGTTTGTCAAGCCAAGCGTTGAGTGCTTATTAAGGAGAAATGCTTTGAACTGTGTTTTCGGTGTGTATGTGTGTGTGTTAGAGAAGATGGCGCAAATTGTCACTGTTGTGTCAATCCCTCACAGTGTGCCGATGCGGTCTGATATTTATTTTTTTTTTGTTTGTCATCGCAGTTGTGCGACATCATTTGGCTGCCCCGTGCATTAGCTCTGATGCAGCGAGCTTATCAGCGATCTCATCTGTGTCCCGCTTATGACTGATTCTGTGAGCTTACTAATTATGTTTTTTCCCTACAGAGGGAATTGAATTGCTGACCATGACAGTATCATTGCCTCGCTCAAGGGAATCTCATCACTGCACTTGGCTGTCTTTCTTGGCTTGAATTTGAAGTAAAAATCACAGTTATTCAACATCAAAATTGAACAAATTTAATGAAAGTCATACTTCAAACCAAGGATGTGCATAATAATCCATTAGTGGATTAAATTATAATTAAGACTTCAGTCGATTTCGTGAAATTGATTGTTGCGGTAAAGTGGTTTGCACTACTTGGCTGCAACCCTGTCGATTCAATCACAACATGATGTCATCACAGGGCGATATTCAAGCAGCAAAGTTAGCACAGTATCTCTGTATTACTACAACTGTGTTTGTATTACATGGACTGATGGGCACTACACTACATTATCACATACTATAGTATTAATTGGCCCTGTACCCTAGAAACCGCCCATGAATGATACGGGAAAAGGCCGAAATGATACTGTGTCAAAGCCCAGGGCAGTGATACTGATAAAAAAAAATAGAGTTTAACCATGTCCAGTATCAGCCCCCGTAGCTGTCCACTCAGAGCGCGCTGCTCTGGTATCGTGCCCGTGAGACAACCAATCAGAGAACAGCGCACAAGTGCTTAGTGCCTAGTGCTTCTGCAGTCACCAAAAACCCAAACTTGATTATTCATTCATTCATTCATTTTCTACCACTTTTTTAATGGAACTTTAATTGTCAGACATTGATAAGATAAGACTGTTGATAAAATATTATTGTTGAAATATTTTTGGAATTATTGTGTTTACACTGTTTAGATATAATACATGTAATAAACTGAACATTTTCTGGAAACAAAATGGTCTTTTGATTAAATAGTACGTGATAATAAGCTCATGATTAAATAGTATGTGATAATAAGATCATCACATGGTTTGTCTGGTATCAGACCCAGTATCATGCCCCCGCGTGCCAGTATCAGCCCCTTGGGGGCATGATACCTGGCCTGATACCAGACAAACCATGTGATAACCTATAAATATCATGTTTTTGTGCCTAAGAACCAGTATAACCAAGGATACAGCATGATGAAATCACAGATCAAACGTTCTGCGCTTTACAAACGCCGCTGCGATCAGAACAAGCCCCGGGCGTTGTAGTGGTGCTGACGTTTCAGGTGGCTGATAAGATTTTTCTGGCATAGAACTTTGACCTCAAATTAGTGACCAGGTGAGGTTTGCTTGCAAACCAAGCTCTTGTCCAGTGGAGAATGATGGGAAATGGAGTCCCAACAGTCGTTATAGTATCCCAGCCATGAGTCCACTTGATGGTTTCTGCTGGTTTAACTATCTCTGGTATGCCTAAGGGTCTGAGTCCCTCAGGAATGTGTGTGTGTGTGTGTGTGTGTGTGTCTGTGTGTGTGTGTGTATCAGCTGTAGCAAAGCTGCCATCTTCTCCTCTCTTTCTTTATCTGGTTTGTGTCTCTTTTCTGGATTGGATGGACAGTGAAAACATGTTTTATAGTTTTACAGTCACAAGTGGAGATGAATACAGGAGATTGTGAAAGGTTTGGTGACAAATATGGTCTTTATTTCCTGTCTCTGGGAGTAATATCCTCTTAATGGAGACATATTGTGTGTGGTACACTTCAGGTCTACGCCCCTGCAATCTTCAACTGTGTTAATAACAATCGTTAAGCAGGTCTCATTGAGATGGAAAGGTTGCTTTTTTTATTACTGTTTATTTAGTGTTTTATTATAGTATTTTATATGTCGCCCATGTTTTCTGTCTGCAAAAAATATGCAACTAACAAACTAACAATGCATCTATAGTCAATGCTGTGGTGTACAACATCATTTTTTTTAATAGCACACCACTGGGTTGGTAAATTCCCACCGTGAGTCGGAACTTTTGAAGTTGCAATGCAAATATATATATATATATATATATATATATATATATATATATATATATATATATATATATATATATATATATATACGCAAAACAAGGGAAAATCTTTCTGTGCATTTTGACCCCAAAACATTCAAACTCACATTCATTCCTATGGACAATTTGGAGTTGGCAGTTAACCTAACATGCGTGTTTTTGGGATGTAGGAGGAAACTTTCCAAAAACATGCTAGGTTAATTGGTAACTCCAAATTGTCCATAGGTATGAATGTGAGTGTGAATGGTTGTTTGTCTATATGTGTCCTGTGATTGGCTGGCGACCAGTCCAGGGTGTACCCCGCCTCTCGCCCGAAGACAGCTGGGATAGGCTCCAGCACCCCCGCGAATGAATTTCGATATCATTCATCACTGCTAACTTTTATCCATCTGACCACACCCAACAATGATGGTTCACCTAAACAAGTACCTACACACGTTCTCATCACGGCAACACGTTGACAAGCCTAATCACTGGAGGTTGCATACGGCCATATGTCTTGATGAATGTCACGGCGGAGACACTCCTGTGTGTCCCCTTTTTTTGTGTGTCTCTCTCCCAGCCTCGCTGGTAATCTATCTTAGTTAATTTTGTCTTTGTGAGCAGCTGGCCACAGAAAAAGCCCAGTCAGCTCTGGAAGAAACAGACCCCAGTGTTGTGTGTGAATCGTGTTTGTCTGCATGAGAGAAGTACACCAACGCACCTCCCAAATCTCAGCTAAACATTGCCGATGTCTGCATGTCAAACAAGATGATTGCTTTAAAATGTGTTGGAGGTGGAAATGGTCGCACATTCGACTGATAAACTGAAGTACAGGAATAAAAGACCTAAGATGGATGAATCGCGACCTGATGACCTGATGATTGCCATACCAAAAATGCACAGAAATTAAAATCCCAATGCCAGGCTTGACATTAGATCCACTTGATTGGACCTTTACGGGTATCACAGCACTGCTTTCTCATCCTGTCTTTGGCTTGGGGTCCTTCCTGCCTTGCTCAAAGGCACAGTAGTGAAGGAGCCAGTAAAGCAAGACTGTC
Source organism: Doryrhamphus excisus (assembly GCF_030265055.1). Lineage (NCBI taxonomy): Eukaryota > Metazoa > Chordata > Actinopteri > Syngnathiformes > Syngnathidae > Doryrhamphus > Doryrhamphus excisus. Next base: position 15,288,022 of record NC_080467.1, read on the forward strand.
CACTGTGACTTTTACAAGAATAAAGTCATAATATTATTAAGGGAGAAGAAAAAAAATGTGTAATATTATGAGAATTAAGTCTTAATAAATAAAATGAGACCAAAAAAATGCATTTTTGGAACATAAAGTTCATTCATTCATTCATTCATTTTGTACCACTTATCCTCACGAGGGTGCTCGTGCTCCAAATTGCAACATTCATTCATTTTCTACTGCTTTTCCTCACAAGAGTCGCGGGGGTGCTGGAGCCTATCCCAGCTGTCTTCGGGCGAGAGGCGGGGTACACCCTGGACTGGTGGCCAGCCAATCACAGGGCACATATAGACAAACAACCATTCACACTCACATTCATACCTATGGACAATTTGGAGTCACCAATTAACCTAGCATGTTTTTGGAATGTGGGAGGAAACCGGAGTACCCGGAGAAAACCCACGCATGCACGGGGAGAACATGCAAACTCCACACAAGATGGCCGAGGGTGGAATTGAACTCGGGTTTTCTAGCTGTGAGTTAAAAAAAAAATCCAAAAGTTATGGAAATAAAGTTATAATATTACAGGATATTGAAATGTTTATGGTTATGAAATTTAAAAGATGGAAAAAAAGAAGAAAAAAGTAACATAAGAAGACGAAAAAAATCATGAAATAATAAATTGCACTGTTTCAAGGCTGCATTATGAATCCAATATATGCATATTTAAGAAAACCATCCAATTTATTTTTGCATAAATTAATCATTTTCCAGCATCCAGCCAAATGTGGCCCGCAGGACACTAGTTTGAGGCCCCCGCCTTGATATGAAAGTTTAATGTTAGTGCGGCCCGCGCAAGTTTGATATGGATGCTGTATGGTATCATGTACCCAGAAAAAATTATTACGTTTGATTAATGTTCATGTTAAAGGTTAAATAACTGTTAATAGTTATCCTCCCTATCCGTGTGGAAGTGGTAAGTTTTTGGCTTTTTAAGTTTAAAGGAAATAACTTGGAGGCTACCGTTTAGGTCGCTAGCTCTCTAGTTTGCGAGTTAGCATGTGTCTCAAGACCCTGCAGTTGCGCAATATGTTGTAAATAAAAAGAGTATAAATGTGACTATAGTCGTGTTTTGTCATGTCTACAGGGCTCTAATAATGCTTTGTTCATTTTAATCTGAAAAAAAATAATTTGTCTACCCACCAACTATATGTGGTTTCTTGAGTTTTTATTATTTGCCGTTTTATTATTATTATTATATTTATTTATTACTGATTGATTAATTTTCTTTATTCTTGATTTGTTTATTTATTTTTCATCTTATTTTGTGCAGAAAAATAAAAATTAAGATATTTGTCAACAGTGGAATATTTTACCAGAGCTTTTCTTGTAGAAAATCGGAACCCAAGCACTGAAAAAGTTTGTATATTTTTCTGTTTTTAATAAATGCGTTGGTTTTTTGGTTTTTTTTGAAAACCTGATGCGGCCCAGCCTTGCCCAGACCCTAGCTCCAGTGGCCCCCAGGTAAATTGAGTTTGAGACCCCGGTCTAAATGAACTCAACTACAAATATTCAGAAGCATTGTTGTATTCTGCATTGATTGTCTAATGTTACTCTTATGTTCGGTGGGACACGCCAGACTTGACAACAGGCTTTATTGCAGGTTTGAATCCTCATAATAATCCCTAACATAACCTACTGTTGGGGTCGTAACTCCCGCCAAGTAAAACTCACCTCTGAACTCCTAACCAAAACACTAGTCTAGCATAATGTAAAAAAAAAATGACTTTTTTTGCACGTTTTGCCTGAAAGGTTACTGTGCCGTAACTTGAGCCCACTGGTGTCCACAGAGACACGACAGGGTGAGCGTCGAGACAGAAGCAGGTAAAGAGAGACAGTCAGACAGACAGATGGGTATTTTGTCTCTCTTCCAGCTCGTCTAGTTGCCAGGGCGACCGTCTGGCCTGGCTCAGTGCTCAAGTACAAGAGGAGAAAAGCAAGAAAAGAAAGAAAAGCAGCACAATCAATGAGACTCTTTTTTTGTTTTAGTGGGAACCCCCTTTTTACCCCCAGATGACACGCACTCTCACGGCACGGTTGATTGAGATGGTGTTTGTGTGGCTTGCGTGTGTGCGTCAGTGCCTTTGTGTCTGACTCCTTCTTGTGTGTGAGACTGACTTTATTTAAGACAAGGACCCTTTTGTTTTAAGCGGGAGAATGGCTCTGAGGCCGAGGCCGGCCCTGTAATTGGCCTACTTAGACCCTGCTTAGCATGAGAAAAGCCTTCCTTGGCTCACCAGCGCCAAACTAACTCTTGTTTTCAGCCGCACAGAGGACGGATGTGCTGATTAGAATTCAGATAAGTCTGAAAAACATCCACCGCCACCTCCACCCTGAGCTTTATACACACCGCACACTAATTACTTAACCACAAAGCTGGGAAAAAAAAATCTACAATTTAACGGAGTAGTGGAAGACTCTATTTACAGAAGAAAAGGGGGTGAAGGGGTAGGGGTCCTTATTCACCTCTTTCCTCCTCGCTAACTTTTTATGCCTGTCTCCTCCATGCATCTTTCTATTCTTGCCTTTTATCCAATCCTTCGCTGTGTTCCCGATCGGCCCAGACGCCACTTGTTGCCGCTCAATGATTGAACTTAATTAGCGAGACAATGTGAGAGCTGTTTGCAAAGTTTGAGTTGTGAAACGGGGTCACAGTTAGAGGAGGGAAGAAGCAGCGGAGAGGAGTTAGAAGTTAGAATCTCAGCACTGAGCAGCATGAGGGTGCGTTCACGGAGGTACCGTAAATCTTAAAATGGGCTGTTGTTACGCACTTTGTCACTTCTTCTTTGTCTTTTCCTATGTATTAGTATTTTTATGTAGTGTTTACTTTAGTCATATTATTCAATTTGTGTCTATATTATTATTATTATTTGTATTTTATATTATAACTACTTTTTAATATTGAGATTGTTTTTAATATTATTTTACTATATATTTTAAATAGTAGCAGTGTACTTGTCATTATTAACATGTAATTATTAACATTTATGTTACTCATGTTATTTGACCTGTCTTTATTTGTATTAATTTCTGGTTATTATTTTATATTTATTTATTTATGTATTTATTTATTTATGTATGTATTTATTTATTTATTTATTTATTTATTTATTTATTTATTTATTTTTTGCCTTATTATTTGGCATGTACTCATTGTTTTTTCAGGAAAATTGGCCCTGCACATGTTCTGATGGTTTTGAGGTTAGATTAGGGCTGTTTTGTGCAGAAATTGCAGAATTTTCATATTTTTTTAATGCATTTATTCCCTTTTCTTACTGCAATTTGTTTACTTCAGCCGAGTTCGCTGTGTTTTTCGCATACTGCAGTCTTCATTAGAACCTAAAATTGATTTTTTTACCCCATTCTTAAAAAAAGACAAATTTATTTTAATGAGAATTCTTTGTCTTTGTGTCTTACTATGTTTCCAATCAAGTCCATATTGGGCGGTGAGATGGCTTTGGGGAGTCCCGGTGCCACGTCGCCCACCAAGCCGGGCGGTCAGTACTACCAGCATTACAGCACCAACCCACGGAGGAGACCACTGCATATGGACTCCATGGGTGAGATGGGAGCATTGTACTTAGCATTATACTTACACAATAGCCACATTTAGGCCTTTTTTTTTTTTTTTTACGACACATCCGGTAATTCAGTAAGGGACTCCCCGCTTCCTATCCAGTCTTCTTCATTTGGAGTTGGCATCATTTCTGTTGCTATGGTTACCTTCAACTTGCTATAATGACGTATTATTTACCAGGATTTATTATTTTATGATATACAATACGAGTAGTTTACTTAAAATACAGTATATCTGCCTTGAAAAGGTTTTAACCGTTGCCTTTGAACGCAACGCTTGGGATGATATTAAGTCACTTTTTTTTATTATTTAATTTTTTTGACTATTTTTATGATTGAAAATATAATCACAAGAAATTAACTTGTGCATCTGTCTTTTTTTAGGCACGTTTCAAATTTGTTAGTCGTTTAATTCCGAGGAGGAACAATTTTTCATCTTTTTTGTTGTTTTATTTTTATTATTTGAATCGATTTGAGGCGGCCCTGTTGTCCTAAATCGAAAAATTTTATTTTCCCTTTTTATTTCAGTGTTAGCAGTTTGAGACATAATCAAAAAAATCAAAAAATATTGCCTCAGATGTTGTGTAAAATGGTGTGTAAATTACCTCAGCCCTTTCATTCACATTTATTCTGGGTCAAACATTCTCACCTGATCCCAATTCCTGCTGGGTTTTTTTTCCCCCTTTTATTGTTATTTCTTGTTTAGCAAATATTCTGTGATTGCGTGTCAGTGTGGCCACCATGTGTATTTTTCTGTCTATAGGCGTGTTTTAAAAGGGGAAACATTCAGGGTAATAATGGCCAAATGTAGCCTTGGTAATGTTTGCCTTGATGGGACACACACACACACACACACAAATGATCCTGGGACAATTTCCAAAAAAGCATTTTTCCATCAAAGTCTCACCTTCCCAGTTAATGGACTGCTCCCTCGCTCCCTTTGAGGCACTAGAAAAGACAGTCCTAATAGAAAATAATACGAACACAACCTCCTTTCTTTTATCAAAGCAAAAGAAGAGTGGTGGGGAACGAGCCCGTCTTTTTGTAGTCAGTCTTTTTTTTTTTTTATTTCTCGCATCTTATTTTGTTCTCTTTGTTTGCCGTCTTTGTTAGGACGTGGACAAGGGCTGGTAAAATGTGGCCTTGCGCGGTCCTCTTTGCCAGATTGATTCAATTTAAATCAAACCGTGCCTTTAAAAGAAATATAGTGGGGCCCGTTAAAGCCTCATTTATTGGCTTATTGTGTGTTTGTTTTTTTCCTTTTCAGAAATTCACCCGAAAAAAGTACGGAAGGTCCCTCCAGGCTTGCCATCCTCAGTAAGTGATATCATTGTTGCTATTCTTATGTTAACTTTACGTTATTCAGCCAATAGATGCTGGGGTTTTGATTTCGGGTTCTTTTTTAGGAGATAGAAACTAGGGAATTATTTGGGAATTGGTGCTTTTTATTATTTGTTATGTTTCCCTCTTAAAAAAGGGATTATTTCAGTAATAAAGGTAAATATTAGGGTTGAAAGCATAACTATAACTAATGGATTCATGAAAGTTTTTTTTTGTGATGTGGCAGAAAATCGTGCAGAAAATGCATTGTGATGATTTTTGCTCTTTTATCTGCATCGTTTTTGCTTGTAGAGTTATTTTTATTCTCCGACGCTGACCTCATTAATCATCACTTAACGACTGCTGAATGCGCATTGTGTCAGCTGCCTATTTGGCTCGGCAGGAGTCCGGCTTTCTGTGACCTCGGCCCACTTGGTCCCCACTTGGGCCTGCGTCATCTGTGTGTGTGTGTGTAAGCAGAGAGAAAGCATGGCTTGCTTTACAGATGCTTTTGCTGTTGGGCTTTGAATGTCCTAACTTTGACTGGACTGACTTGACATTAGAAAATGAGGATATTTCTATTGTTTATTGTTCATATCACCAAGCTTGTCAGGACCTAAGATATTCTTGCCAAGGTTTCAGCTAATACACATTTGGTAAGAAATAGTAGAACACCTAATATATTGTTTTGCATTCCCACGTTTTTTTTTTTTCATGCAGTAACAGTGCCTGCATAAGCTTTACGTGCATAAGCAAACAATGCTGTATCCTGCTGCCACATGAATGATTATACTCTTAGTATGCACTCTACTTTTTGTTATTATTTCAAAGCTGTCAAGATTAGGCGGTGTGGCCACGTTATGTTTCTACATATACTAGTACATCATATAAGAGGGGGGCTGCATGGCGGTCGAGTGGTTAGCGCACAGACCAGGGTTCAATTCCACCCTCGGCTATCTCTGTGTGGAGTTTGTTCTCCCCGTGCATGCGTGGGTTTTCTCCGGGTACTTTTTTAGAATCAATTTAGAATGAGTAAATTGGAGGCTAACGAGCTAGCTTGGTAGCACCCTTCTTAGTTTATTGATCAATTTTAATGACTGGTACAACTAAAGGTACATTTGATATTGATATTAACGTCCATGTTTTTTTTTCATTCATTCATTCATTTTCTACCGCTTATCCTCATGAGGGTCGCGGGGGTGCTGGAGCCTATCCCAGCTGTCTTCGGGCTAGAGGCGGGGTACACCCTGGACTGGTGGCCAGCCAATCACAGGGCACATATAGACAAACAACAATTCACACTCACATTCACCTATATTCACCTATAGACAATGGTTGCTAACGAGCTAGCAGTGGTTAGCGCACAGACCTCACAGCTAGGAGACCAGCTGTTTGCATGTTCTCCCCGTGCATGCGTGGGTTTTCTCCGGGTACTCCGGTTTCCTCCCACATTCCAAAAACATGCTAGGTTAATTGGCGACTCCAAATTGTCCATAGGTATCAACTATGGACAACTGGGATAGGCTCCAGCACCCCCCGCAACCCTTGTGAGGAAAAAGCGGTAGAAAATGAATGAATGAAAGAAAACCATCCAATTTTTTTTTGCATAAATTAATGATTTTCCAGCATCAAAGTGTCTAAATGAACTCAACTACAAATATTCAGAAGCATTTTTGTATTCAGAACTGGTTGTCTAATGTTACTGTTATGTTTGGTGGGACATGCCAGACTTGACAACAGGCTTTATTGCAGGTTTGAATCCTCATAATAAAAAAAGTAACGTAAGAAGACGGAAAAAAATAATTTAATAATAAATTGTGCTGTTTCAAGGCTGAATTCTTAGTCCAAAATATGCATATTTAAGAAAACCATCCGGGCGGCACGGCGGTCAAGTGGTTTGCGCGCAGACCTCACAGCTAGGAGACCAGGGTTCAATTCCACCCTCAGCCATCTCTGTGTGGAGTTTGCATGTTCTCCCCGTGCATGCGTGGGTTTTCTCCGGGTACTCCGGTTTCCTCCCACATTCCAAAAACATGCTAGGTTAATTAATTTGCGACTCCAAATTGTCCATAGGTATGAATGTGAGTGTGAATGGTTGTTTGTCTATATGTGCCCTGTGATTGGCTGGCGACCAATCCAGGGTGTACCCCGCCTCTCGCCCAAAGACAGCTGGGATAGGCTCCAGCACCCCGGTGACCCTCGTGAGGCTAAGGGGTAGAAAATGAATCAATGGATGAATTCTGCATGGACAAATGCCTTTAATTTATGCTTCACATGTGGCGAGAAACAACAATTTGTTGTTTGTTGTATTCTGCTGTTAAAAACTCGTCAAATTAAGATTCAAGCTTTCAAAAGTTTATAAGATATTGTTTTTAAAATATGTTTTGCAGCTCTTGTCTATTTTCCTTTTGTGAGCGTGGGGGGTAAAATTTTGATAGTAATGATTGCCGACCCCTGTCCTAAGGCAGGGGTATCTAAATGCAGTTTCCACGGAACACATCCCATTTGAGCCTCGCTGGAACTTCCAAATGAGGAAATGTCTTTAATATGGACAAATATGGAGGGAGTACAGACGAAATATATGGGCTAATAACTATAAAAGCAATCTTCACTCGCTAAATGTACTGCAAAAAGGTCAGTAAGGATAATTAATAATGCCGCCTACAGAGAACATACTAACTCCTTATTTCTAAAATCACAAATACTTCAACTTCAACGGATTCCTGCACAAGCCTGACTTGATCACAATCTGATGTGGGTTGTTTCGCATCCACTTAAGGCGACAGGCGTTGCCATTTGTATTGAATTTATTCTTCTTCTTTATTCCCTACCCTTCAAGTTTGTTGTTGTTTGTCAAATTTGGTTTGCTGAGTCAATGATTTACTTTGAGAAACAATTAAATCTCACACGAGAGGAGAGTGTGGGATGTCTTTGTAATCAAAAGGAAATTAGGCATCAGTTAACTAACATTAGCGGGATGTGTGTCACGCTTTCTCACTGTGCTGCTCCGAGGGCGTTCAAAGCTGAGCGCCACGGAAAAGTACCATACAACAACGAAACAAGGTTTAAATCTAGATTAGCCCGCAAAATACCCATCAATCATTCATAAAAAGTCAATAACAGAACAAAAGAAATGAATATCGATGTGATATTATTACTTTAAAGTGTTTTGCAACCCTGTGTAGTGTTGCTTAACGTAACACATTGGTGCACTTTGCTTGTAATTCTCTCAAAATACTCAACATTTCCGTGTATTTTCAACTCAAAATCTGATAAGACACATATTTAACCATTTGAGGCAACTTTAATTTTTGAATACGGTTCATAAGACAAGATGACTCGTAAGTAGCAGGAGAGAGTTTTTAGCATGAACATGCATTGAACATTGCTCCCTCACCCTATCATGGTTTTAAATAAATGACCGCTATTTAGTGACTATCGACTATTATTATTACAAGGTATACTGTATGTGGTACTAGGTGTCAGAAATGTTACATTAATGAGACATGACCATACATGGAATCAGTCATTGGAATGTCCGACATGACAGTGAAAAAAAAGTTTCTCCTCCCATTGTGTGTGGAAGTGGTACTTTTTTTGGCTTCTTGCTTTGTTTTTCTTCCTGATTCTGTTTGAAAATCTTTTTTTTAGAATGATTTTAGAATGAGTAAATTGGAGGCTAACGAGCTAGCTTAGTTTATTGATCCATTTTAATGCCTGGTACAACTAAAGGTACATTTGATATTGATATTAACGTCCATGTTATTTTTTTCATTCATTCATTCATTTTCTACCGCTTATCCTCACGAGGGTCGCGGGGGTGCTGGAGCCTATCCCAGCTGTCTTCGGGCAAGAGGCAGGGTACACCCTGGACTGGTCGCCAGCCAATCACAGGGCACATATAGACAAACAACCATTCACACTCACATTCACCTATATTCACCTATGGACAATGGTTGCTAACGAGCTAGCAGTGGTTAGCGCGCAGACCTCACAGCTAGGAGACCAGGGTTCAATTCCACCCTCGGCCATCTCTGTGTGGAGTTTGCATGTTCTCCCCGTGCATGCGTGAGTTTTCTCCGGGTACTCCGGTTTCCTCCCACATTCCAAAAACATGCTAGGTTAATTGGCGACTCCAAATTGTCCATAGGTATGAATGTGAGTGTGAATGGTTGTTTGTCAATATGTGCCCTGTGATTGGCTGGCCACCAGTCCAGGGTGTACCCCGCCTCTTGCCCGAAGACAGCTGGGATAGGCTCCAGCACCCCCGCGACCCTCGTGAGGAAAAGCGGTAGAAAATGAATGAATGAATGAATGAATGAATATGAATGTACAGAACACCTATATATATAATATATAGATTTTACATTTTATTTATTCATTTTATATTTTCGGGACTTAAATGTCTCAAATTCAGTGGAATACCCCCCCCCCTCCAAAAAAAAAAAAAGAAAAACACATGACATGTACTGTAATAACACATGCCATGAAATCCAAAACAAATTTGACATTGTGAAAGATAAACCTGAGGTAAAAGGTCACATTTATCACCATATGCATATTTTTAATATTTTAATGTCACTCTAGATATTCCCATATGGAAATTGTTTAAATGTCTCTTTTAAAATGACACTTAGAGGATTTAGATGTATTTTTTTCCAAGGATGCATTCATTTAGAGACGAGATCCCAAAATACGTATAATAGTTTTTAATCCCTGATCACTTTAATTCCACTCAGTGATCTCGGTGACCAGCTCTGGTCTCCCTCTTGCCCCCCACCCCCCATCTCTCTCTCTCTCTTTCTGTCTGTGTCTCTCACTCTCGGTCTCTGTGTGTTTCTCTGTCTCTCAGATGTGGTTTTGTTTAAAGTAGCGTTAATTCAATTAAGGTCTTGCAGAAGACACAGTAGGAGAGCCAGTGGTCCAGAGGTGGGGGGAGGGGGGCAGATCAAGTGGGGAGGGGTGCAGGGAATCTTTTTTTCAGTGAGCCATCCTGCCCCCTTCAGGCAATCACTGGCATTGCAGACTGTAATGACTCAAAAGGGTTTGGAACAGGATCTAATAGTAAGCATTTTTTTATAATAACAAGTTGTTTTTTAGCTATGAATAACCCACTAAATTCAACATGGATGTGCTGTAAAGTCAACATGTGGGTTTGTGGATCTAAAATAGCAAATAAGTAAGTCAATTATATATGCGTCAAAAATACTAAAAAAACACAAACAATAAGTTCAGGCAACGTTTCTTGATCATTTTAATATCAGTGTAGTCCGCACTTATTACTTTTAATTATTTCAACTTCCACAATGTAGTGTTCCCTATTTATAAATAAAATTATCTTGTACTTAGAACATAAAAAACCTGTTTAAGCAGATCTAACAACCTACAACCTCCTAAATATGTTTATGAACATAATTCCAGCCCTCTACACCCTTATAGTTGCCAAGGTTTTATGCTGCCAATTCCGACACTAATCATCCATGAGTTAAATTGGCCGATACCAATATCCATCACATAGATTAACTGTAATTTTTCAGTTTTTTTGTAATGAGTGCTATTGGTTAGGGGTGCTGTACAAGGGAGCGGAGTCAGGACAGTTCCAAAAGTCCCTTGACTGCCAGGGGGGGACAAAAAATTGGTAAATATTCACAATAAAAAAATGGGGTGTCTGCACAAAAGTGGCCAGGGGACGATCGTTATGGGCTGTATGCTGTGATCGATATTGAAAGGCGTTCATCAGCATATGCTGATTCATGTTAATCGTCCGATACTGATCCATAGTCTAACCTCTGCATTCATATTACCCAATATATTATTTTTATTTTTATTTTTATCTATCTATCTATCCATCTATCCATCTATCCATCTATCCATCTATCCATCTATCCATCTATCCATCTATCCATCCATCCATCCATCCATCCATCCATCTATATAGGAGACATAAAACGAGAAAATAAGTCATTTAAGACATAAATAAGACTCATGCTCATGCAATAAAAACCTGCTGTTTCGGAGATCAGGTCTGGTGCTTGTGTGTCCCACCGATCATTACAGTAACATTACTGACACCTAGTGAGTATTCTTTGAATGAGGTCTTTCTGAATGTATTATATTTTGATTTTATTGAAAATGCTTAAAATAGGCAAAAGGATGCAACATTTTCTTCCATATGTGTTTTTTTACTGTGAATAAGCCATATTCAAACATGAATTACATAATAGATAGATAAAACAGTGAATGGACTGCATTTCATATATCATATAGTTTAATATACATGCAATGTAAGGTAATTATGCACCACATTTGCATCATTGTGGATGCTGTAAGGCAGTAGGTACAATAATATAGAATAGTCATCAAACTAACTTCATTACCTCTCAGAACCAGACTTTGTTACCTTTGTGTCCTCAGCTTTGTGTCTTGCTTCGCTGATAGGGTTTGTTTTTTTTTCTTTTTCTATTTGCAGTTCCCATTTATCTATGTAGCAGACATTGGATTACTTATGTATTGAGCCTTGTAAAGGTTAAGTGTGCTTGCCAAGGATGGATTACAAGAACATGACCAGTAGTTAACGGCCCAGGGCTGGTGGACCCTCCACCGTCCCAGAAGAAGTTGAAATACGGTGGATCCCGGCACAGTCATTGATAACCATGCAAATGTGTGGATTTGCGGAAGTGAATATAATAAGTTTTATTTCTTTGAACATATTGTTTTTCTTCACTTATAGGTGTTGGATTAATTTTTAGTACCATTTTTGTTTACTTAAAGGGGAACTGCACTTATTTTTTTGGGAATTTTGCACATCCTTCTGTAGTGTTTTAAATCATCAAAATACGGCAAGACACTGCAACTATTACATGTTATCATTAGTATACGCGTTAATGCATGATCACATCATGTATACACATATGTACAACGTTTTTAGAGGTTTCTTTAGAAGGCTTCATAGTCGAAATATGTGTATCCCAATGTTTTCTTGTGTTATAATGCCCAACAATGTAAACAACACACATAGCTGTGCCAAGAAAAATATATTTTCATATATTTGCAAATGTTCTTCTTGTAATAGTCTGACTTTAAATATTTCCACCTACTTCATATTCAGTTTGTTTCTCAAAAAAATAATTGGATTAAAAATTATATTTTTAAAATATTTTTTCTTTAATAATAATAATAATAATAATAATAATAATAATAATAATAATAGTAATAATAACTTTTCCTCATGATAGTATATGACTTTTTCTCTTATTATCACAACTTCATTCTTGTACAGTTACAGCTGTTTTTTGTATTTCTGCTGTTATTTTTATTAATGTAAAAATGTTATTAAGTAAAAGTTTCTTTGGAAGTTTTCGTCCTATAATTATGTTTTTTTCCCATGAATATTTTCACTTTATTCTCATAACTTTATAACTTTTTCTGCAACCTAATTTTCTTTAATATTTCAACCTTATGCTACTAAAATTATTATTATTCCTCTTAATATTGTGATAATATTCTAAAAAAAATTAGGACTTTTTGTCAACGTTCTCCTCATATTTTGACTTCATTTGTCAAATTACCGCTGATTGATTTTTCCTGAGTAAATTATATATTTAGAATGTGCTGCAGGCCAATTGAGATATACCACCTCTGCCCTGGGGCCCCAGTTTGGACACCACTGGTTAAATCCCAAGAATGCTCGAGCCGTTTGGGTTTAAACTCAGCCTGTGGATGTTTTGTGTCCTTGTGAGGACATCTGTCATCTAAACAGACCTCTCCCTCCTACACACATGCGGAATGAAGGCCTCATGCCGCAGTTTCAAGCAGCACATGCACTTGAATGCACCGTTATCAACCTGATACTTCAGTTTACAGGAAGCAACAATGTAAAGCCCCCATAGACTGAACATAATGAATAATCAACACTGTCATCCTCATGCTTCATTGGAAAGCTTTGTTCTCTGCTTTTCAGATGATTATCTTGATGATCAGTTCTCAGTCAGTTATCTCATGCACAACACCAACAAGTATTCAGAGAGTGTTGCATGCTGACAGCTAATTGCTCCGTGATCTTAACATGACAAGCTGTCGAAAGCTGTTTTTGACGAAGGGGGAAAAAAAAAACGTGTGAGAGATCATTTGCAGCACTTGTTAAGCGGTTGATGATGTTTACATCTCTAACTGCTTGTTCAAATGTCTCTGCAATGAAACTTTTTGAGCCCGGCACAATTTTGAGCTTGAGTGATACAAAAATAATAATAATAATAATAATAATGTAGAAATGTACACTTTATATTTCTTCACAGATTTAATCCGATAACCTATAGTAAAGATAATCCCTACACATACCCGTGAATCAGTGAAACCACATTCTTCGTTGAGTACTCGTGAGTCAGTGAAACACAAGTCTTATCTTGTCAAATACCCATGAGTCCTTGAACTTTAGCTTTGTTGAGTCACTCGAATCTTCATCAAGCACCCGTGAGTCAGTGAAACTCAATTTTTTGTTGAGTATGAGTCAGAGAAACTCTTGTGAGTCATTAAACTTACATTTTGTTGATCATCAGTGAGTCAGTGAAACTTGAGTCTTCATCGAGCACCCGTGAGTCAGTGAAACTCTATTTTTGGTTGGGCACGCGTGAGTCAGTGACACTTGAGCCTTCATCGAGCACCCGTGAGTCAGTGAAACTCTATTTTTGGTTGGACACCCGTGAGTCAGTGACACTTGAGTCTTCATCGAGCACCCGTGAGTCAGTGAAACTCTATTTGTGGTTGGGCACCCGTGAGTGAGTGACACTTGAGTCTTCATCGAGCACCTGTGAGTCAGTGAAACTCTGTTTTTGTTGAGTATGAGTGAGAGAAACTTTCGTGAGTCATTAAACTTACATTTTGTAGATCATCAGTGAGTCAGTGACACTTGAGTCTTCATCGAGCACCCGTGAGTCAGTGAAACTCTATTTTTGGTTGGGCACCCGTGAGTCAGTGACACTTGAGTCTTCATCGAGCACCCGTGAGTCAGTGAAACTCTATTTTTGGTTGGGCACCCGTGAGTCAGTGACATTTGATTCTTCAAAGTGAGTACCAGTAAGTCAGCAAAATATTTATTCTTTGGAGTACCCGTGAGTTAATAAAACTTGATTCTTTATTCCAAGTACCTGTGAGTCAGGGAAACTCTTATGAGTCCTTAAACGTAAATTTTGTTGCGCATCAGTGAGACAGTGAAACTCAATTCTTCATTGGGCACCCGTGAGTCAGTGAAATTTGATTCTTTGGCAAGCACCTGTGAGTCTGTGAAACTCTATTCTTGGTTTGACACCCCTGGGTCAGCGATATTTCATTCTTCGTTGTGCGTACCGGTGAGACAGCAAAACATGATTCTTTTAATTACCCATGAGTCAGTGAAACTCGATTCTTCATGGAGTACCTGTGAGCTAATGAAACTAAATTCTTCATGGCGAGTCCCTGCGAATCAGTGAAATTCAAGTCTTTGAGAAGCACCCATGAGTCAATAAAGCTTGAATTTTCTTGAGTGACTCGATTCTTCCGGGTACCTGTGAGAAAGTTGATTCTTTGTCAAGCACCCATGAACTAGTGAAACTCGAATCTTTGTCGAGCCCCCTCATGCAGCTCAGGTAGATCTGATGTTTTTTAGTAATTATGTCAGGGCTGTGACCTGCTGGAGACCAGTCCGCCTCTCGCCCGAAGACAGCTGGGATACGCTCCAGCATGCCCGCGACCCTCGTGAGCATAAGCGGTATAGAAAATGAATGAATGAATGAATGTCAGCTCTTCAGGTCAAAACATCCATCCATTATCCTCATCAGGGTCGCGGGGGTATGCTGGAGCCTATCCCAGCTGACTTCAGGTACACGGGTATACATCGGTCAAAACATATTTCTACATTAAATTAGCATTTAATTTTCTTGAAAAAAAGACAAAAAGTTTTCTTGTCAAATGCCAGAAAAACAGTCAATTATATGACACACGCATATAATTACCCTCCTTGAAAGACATTTGCATATATTTCCGCAGCATCGTATGTTAGCTTTCATTCAACAAGTTATACAGGAAGTTGCAGTTAAAAGTTTTTCCTCTTTTTGTCGTTAACCCCCACCCGCTAATAGCGCCCCCCCCCCAATTTGTAGAATTTTTCAAAATGTTCTGTTTGTTAAGCTGAAAGGAAAATCACAGAAAAATCACCATAAGGGCTGCTTTGCATTTTTAATTAAGAAACTAACATATGAATATATT
Organism: Doryrhamphus excisus; assembly: GCF_030265055.1. NCBI lineage: Eukaryota > Metazoa > Chordata > Actinopteri > Syngnathiformes > Syngnathidae > Doryrhamphus > Doryrhamphus excisus. Next base: position 15,303,190 of record NC_080467.1, read on the forward strand.
TGCATATTATTGAGTTGCAGATTAAATCATGCATACATAATTAGCATGCAGCAGCGTGCGTGCGTGCGTTCGCCTCTCTCTACCGCTCTCTATCTCAGCTCTGTGCTTACTCTGTTTTCCGATGGATGTCACACACACACACACACACACACACACTTTATTGAGCCTCTCAAAGACTCACTTCACAGACACACGTACCCGCCCTCTCCAAACACTTACTCTCTGCCTCTCTGCTCAGTTTGTATTTCCAAGAAAATTAGCGTCTGATTTTCACCATCAAAACTGAGGCCATAAGTTGTATTGGTATTTTTTTTTAAATGCTGATTACAGTGGAGTGAGAAAAAGCAAAACACAGTCTTATTGACTTCCTTTTTAGTCTTTTCATGATGTAGAATATACCAACACATTACTTTAATTTGCCTTGTCAAACAGTTAATGGTGTCCAATCACTGCTGGGTACAACACATGACACTAATGACAATAATAGACTACTTATTACGGAATAATAACTTCTTAGTATTTTTAATGTTCCATTAATGAAACCACTCTTGGTTATTTACAGCCTGAGGGAGAACCTTGTTAATTAACGTATTGCATTTGTTGTGACAGCTTGGCAGCTATAGTGAGATTGTTACTACCACCAAGATGTGTGTGTGTGTGTGTGGGGGGGGGGGGGGGGGGGGGGGTATACGTTCTGGAGCAACCAGCAAATAGTGCAAACATGATACGGATATAAAAATGTCAATTTTTGTTAAAATTTATGCTTTGGTAGCCAAACAAACTTTTTTGTTTCACAGAGCACACAACTATGGTGCATTCAAGGACCGTCGATCATCATTTCAAATCTCAAAATAAACATTATCAATGAAAGTGGTACCATTGTTAGCAGTTATTTCATCCATCCATCCTTACTGGGGTCGCAGGTATGCTGGAGCCTATCCCAGCCTATACCGTTGCCTGGCCTGGTCGCCAGTCAAACACAGGGCACATATAGACAAACAACCATTCATACCTATTCTAGGTGTATATATATATATATATATATATATATATATATATATATATATATATATAGGTATATACCGCCAATATAATCCTGCAAGTATATCATTATTATGCCATTCAAACACATGCAGCCTTGAACCCACAGCAAAGCTAAGAACGTGACACATTCCCAACAATAACATCATATTTGACTGTCATGCTTAGCTATATGTAGCAATGTTAAATGTGCTGTGATGATATGTATTATTCTACACTGGTAACTAAGGGACAGCAATGTTAGAGCCACAGCCAGGAAGGGCTGTACACAACAGGAAGTAAAAAAAAAAACCAAACAAACAACAAAACCATTAACTCTCAATTCTTTCAATGCTAGCGTATATGACTCTAAATTATGTTTCCTTTGTGTCTTATTTTCTGTTATTTAACCTATTATATTCAGTAATATGAGTGCAATGGTGACTATAGGGGTGTTATTTCATGTCTAGAGGGCTCTAATAATGTTAAAAAATACATATTTCAAAGGTTGTAAACAGGTTTTTTTATGCTCTAACTACCAAAATATTTCTTTAATTCTGTCGGCCATGTGTGTGTGGAGTTAGCATGTGCATGCGTGGGTTTTCTCCGAGTACTCCGGTTTCCTCCCACATTCCAAAAACATGCTAGGTTAATTGGCGACTCCAAATTGTCCGTAGTTATGAATGTGAGTGTGAATGGTTGTTTGTCTATATGTGCCCTGTGATTGGCTGGCGACCAGTCCAGGGTGTACCCCGCCTCTCGCCCAAAGTCAGCTGGGATAGGCTCCAGCATAACCATGACACTAGTGAGGATAAGCAGCATAGAAAATAAATGTTTTTGTCAGATTCTCACACTAGTAAATCAATATACTTTTTAACAAGATACGTATATTTATGCTTGTGATTTTATGCTCGTACTTCTTATCTCCAAATTTCCCTTCTTCTCCCTCCTTTCTTCATTTGCCTAATCATATACTTCATCCCTGCTGTGTTCCTTCTCCATTTCTTTCCTCTTTATTATTTGCTAGTCTTCTCTGCAGGTTTGTTGACCAATCACCTGTCAGACAAAATAGTTTCTTATCCTCAAACAGGCCCCTTTTTTTTAGATTTCTAAATATTTTTCCCCTTGATTCCTCCTTCCATCTCTCTCTTTTTTTTCCCATTTCACATTCGGTCTGGTTGGGTACAATGCTGGGTGGCTGCCAGCGCTGCAGACAGATGGTCCACTTATTAGATGTGCATCAGCCCTCCCTCCCCTTCCTGCAGCTCTCTTTTTAATCAAATTAAAGCCAAAGGAAGAGCAGGGAGAGACAGAGGGAATGAGTGACAGAGAAGGAGAGCAAGAGGGGTTTGGGAGGTCTGCTGTCTTGTTTTTGGAAGCTACTGTTTGTTTAAATAGGATGAATGATGGCAATATTAAAATGAAATTTGTCTTGTCTGTTGTGGTGATTGCGTCTGTCTTTGTTTGTCTCCATATATATATAAATATATATATTACTCCCATCATTCTTTTTTAATGCGTTTGAAAAAGACTACCCACGAATTGTGCAACTTTCACTGATGTGGCTGTAGGCGACGTTATGGATGATGTCACATGGATGCCATCAGGGTTGTGTCAGCTTTAGCGGTGACTGCGGCAGATTGAGATTTGAATGACTCGGGCCTCCTTTGGGAAGGTTTCTATTCAAATGCTGGAGTTGAACCATAACAAGTGGCTCCATAGGATCATTTGATTTTGGAAAAATGATGCATCGTCGAGGTGGTATCAGGCGCTTTCAGCATCTGCTATTCTGATTGGGCCCATCTTTTCATATTTGAGGATTCCAATTCCCCCAAGCCCGATGCAAAGTGCAGTGCATCTTCTTGCACATTATCCGCCTTTCAGAGGTATTTGGGGAGAAACAGGAAATGATTGGACATGAAAAAGCTAATAATATCAGTAAGAAGAAGAGAGTAAATTTAAACTATGACTAATTGTATAATGAATGGCTAGATTTTGTTCCATTACTATTTTAACTGATTAAATTCAGTTTAGGCTGCAGATCCTTATGGATTTCAAACATTAACAACAAGGTATGAAAACTACGGGCCTTGGTTTCAGTGTAACTACCCAAGATATACCTCCAAACTCAATCCAGTTCTCTCTGTGTGGAGTTTGCATATTTTCCCCATGCGTGCATGGGTTTTCTGTGGGTTATTTGTCGAGCTCCGCAGCTCACCCCTGACCCTGACCAGGGTAAGCTGTGGACACGGAATGAATGAATGAGCTGAAGTCCAGCGAGATTCAGGATGCCCCTGGATTTTTGTAAGCGATTTTCAATTTCCAAATTGTTTTACCAGATAAACAAATTTAACTCTTCCACTGTGTACAATATTTCCCCAACTAAGTCACTCAATTGCATCAGTCAAAAGATACATCATTCATTCATTCATTCATTTTCTACTGCTTTTTTTTTCACGACGGTCGCCGGGGGTGCTGGAGCCTATCCCAGCTGTCTTCGGGCGAGAGGCAGGGTACACCCTGGACTGGTCGCCAGTGTAGATGTGTAAATGTACAGTGTAAATGTCATTATAGGGGTGTTATTTCATGTCTGGAGGGCTCTAATAATGTTCAGATGGTTGGAAACAGGTATTCAAAAATATTGTTAATATCCTCACTAGGGTTACAGGTATGTTGGAGCCTATCCCAGCTGACTTTATAGGAGAGGCGGGGTACAGCCTAGACTGGTCATAATTGAGAATTTAATCAAATTCTTTCTTTCATTCATTCATTTTCTACCGCTTTTTCCTCACAAGGGTTGTAGGGGGTGCTGGAGCCTATCCCAGCTGTCTTTGGGCAAGAGGCGGGGTACACCCTGGACTGGTTGCCAGCCAATCACAGGGCACATATAGACAAACAACCATTCACACTCACATTCATACCTATGGACAATTTGGAGTGGCCAATTAACCTAGCATGGCCGAGATGAAACTCAACTCTCAACACTTACTGTCCACCTTTCACTCAGCTAGTGAACACATTTATAGCAACACACACACCGAATTTATTTATGTGTTAAATGTCTTATTATGTATTATTGTGTCAACCTTACTAACTAATACCAGTGTAAATATATGACTATAGGGGTGTTATTTCATGCCCAGAGGGCTCTAATAGGTTGTTACTTTGTGGAAAATCATTTATCAGAGTCCGGAACCAATTAACCACAATAAATGGTAGATTACTGTCCAAAAGTCAATACCCCCGCCACGTTGTCATGGCGACCATAATAAACAAGACTCCATTAACGCAGTGGCATCTCAGTGTGTGAATAAAGAGGGTAAAAAAAATACTATTGAAGTGATTCTCTCATGGGAGATTTATTCAACAATATTTTACCAAGCCACTGAAGGGCAAATGTTCAGTGTGTTTTCTTTTTTTTTTTTTTCTTTTTGAAGCTGTAGACATAAGGGCATGAGGGAACACGAGCAGACATAATAGGAGGGAAGTGAGTTACATAAGGGAAAGACGAGAGAGAGAGAAGGCAATATTAGTAATTTGAGTAAAAGATTAATTGACGAGTCAAGTGGGACATGTGAAAACAAAACCGCAACCTTCTGACAAAATGTTTATAATATATATAAAAACTATCAAAAAGCTTTGATATTTCAGTATGCAGTTCTTGGTGGAAAAACTATTTTCTAATTGGGAAGAAACAGCCAGACAGTTTATTCAGTGCACAAAAAAGAACAAAAGAAAAGTGTGAAAAATAGATAAATAATCTAAGTATGAATAGGAGATGGATAAAAGGAGCAAAGTAGATTAGAAAGCAAGGTAAAATGAGCTAAAGGAAAAGTGTGCACCGTAAAAGGATGTCAGGTGACAGGAAACGAGAGAAGGTTGTGGCGAAAAGAAGGGAAGACAGGTTGCAAGGTGTGAAGAATGAAAGGAGAACAATGGATGAAATGTGACATTGTGAGGGAATACGGTGAGGTGTGACTACAGAAAGTAGGGGAAAAGGAAAAGGATACAGAAGGAGACAAGGTGTGAGGAAGAGAGTGTGTAAAACAAGGGAGGAGGCTAGGAGTCAGAGAAGGAGGACACATATATGAATAAGGGAGTGGGGAAAGGAAAAAGGACAGGGCAGGATGAGTGGAGTAAATAAAGCGAGTGGAAAAAGTGAAGGAGCCAGTTCAAAGGCAAAAGGGGGGGTGTCCATATTTCACTGTGGAAAGTTCAAAGAGCGGCAGCAACGGCGCGCGTGCCCGCCTGTGTCTGCGTGAGCGTGCTTCCGTGCGCGCGCGTGCGGCGGAAAAGGCGGGAGGGCGGCAAAGAGGAGGGGCAATGCGCGCTCTCTCTCCCTGCCTACTTTGCATATTCCACGCGCCTCGGCTCGGCCATATGGGAAAATGCAACTGAAGGAATTGTCGGCCGGAAGAAGAAAAAAAAGAGTTTGACATCGTCACGAAGCCAGAAAAGTTAGTGCGCGACACAGGAAGAAGAAGCTAGACTGTAGAAGACGACAGGACAGGAGGCGAAGTGCGAGTAAAAAAAAAATACGAAACGAGAGAGGGGACAGGAGAGAAGAGCTTTTCTTCCTTCCACGGAGGAGAGGAACGATGTATTGCGCCTACACCATCCCGGGGATGACTGGCAGCTCGCTGATGTACTACTACAATGGAAAAGCGGTAAGCAGTCTGCTGTCAGGGAAAGAAGAAGGAGGCATAGTGAGGTGTGAAGGTGAAGTGTGTTGCGTTCACGCTCCAACTTCCAGCGCGTCAAGGTGCGAGCGACTTCTTTCCCTCCGTCCGTCTTTATTGGGACGCGTTCAAGTGTGTACGTATGTGAGAGGACTTGGGAGGGAAAGTGACGGTGGAGAAGGTACGAAAGGATGGACATAAGTGGGAAAAAAAAATACGTCAGCAGTGTTTGCTCTGAGTTGACGTATATTTAGCATCTAACACGCTTTGTCACCAGGCTCAAGTGAAATAATCCACCTCGCAGATTTATTCCCCCTTCTCTTTCTCTGCGTTACGTATTTCAAATTATCTAAATGGACGTGAACGCATCTAAATTGATAAGATACTTATTAGGGGACCGAGCTGGGTGTGTGTGCGCGTGTGTGTGGCTGTCAACTGGAGTGGCACGTGCGTTATTTTCCACGTTGTTTGAGTGTCTGTGATTTTTTAAATTGAATTAATTTATACATCTTTTGGCATTGCCTAAATGTATTTTAAATTTGTTTTTTTAAATTATTCTACATTACGAGTTATCTAAAAAAGAAAAACTACATTTTCTATTACCTTGTCAATGTAAGTGTTTTTTAATGCTATTAGCCTTTACAGTAAGTCCAAAATCATAATAATATAATATTGCCATCATAAAATATTATTAACAATAATTTAAAATGTAATAATAATAAAAAAATAGTGTGATATTCAGTGTCTAGAATGTTTTAATTCAAAAACATTTCATTAAAAAACACATATTTTGGCTTTAACAATATATTATTTCGTAAATGCTTCGAAAAGGTTACAAGGTGTTTGACCTGTCATGAACCTGTCAGTCTCCCCCATCACCCTCACCTGTAAAAACCCCAGGAAGAGGACAAAGTGATTTAGAGAAATGGGGAGGGGGTGCATAAATTAGAAACATGGCGTAAAGTCGATGAATTTCACAGGTTTCTTGCACGGAACAGCAATGTCTGCAAGTAGTAAGGTGTAAATTAAGATTTTCTATGCATTCACCTGTCAGGGACGTGTTAGCCGTCCTCCCAGTAGTCTGCATTTCACCACTTACTGCTTCTTTAGATTACATTTAATCCATCCAATATGAACTGTAATGCACTTCGACCATTTTGAATAATAGGCCCTCAGGCCTATAAACAAGACGCAAGGAAATAATGAATCATTTCTAAATACAAACTAAAACAAAAAGTAAGAAAATGTATTTTTCCCCAGAGAAAATTAGTTATGTGTTAAATATTGGTTTTATATTCTCTTACTCGCATTATCGAAGAAAGACCAATCTGATCCAATTTCATTCAGGTGGATTATTTTAGCGTTCCATGCATTGTCTTTCCTTTAAGCATGTTAAAAAAGAGCAATTTCAGTGATGTGGGTTCAACAAAGCCTCAGTTGTTTGAACGCTCACCAACACTCTGCTTCTGTCTGTTCGACGCATGGCGGGTCTTCGGCCTCCATTGAGCTTTCAAACCCCCAAGTTCTACACTGTGGACTGTCGGCCATCGTTCCTGAAGCCTTATATATATATATTTTTTTATACCCGCTTTTCTTTTTTAGCTTGGAGACTCTTTTTTTTTTATCTCAGCAGCTTCTCTTGGAGCCAGGGCTCTCCAGCAAGGCGCTGCCACAGGGCTCGGTGTGGCACCGCTTTGTTTGGTGGCTGGCTGTTGGATGGCACATTGTGCCGACGGTCTTGATCGGGTGCCAAGCTCCTTTCTATCCACACTATCCCCCCCCTCTGTCTCACTCTCCCTGTCTGTATCACAGCTTGTTTACACTCTATGTCCGCTGGCAAAAATAGAAACACACACATCGTAAAGAGAAACACTGTGATAACCAAATGTTGTTTGTGTTGTGTCCTGTATTTGGAGGGTTTTTGCAAGGCTTCGGTTGGGTTTTGGACGCAGCGTTGATGTGTGGAGGCTGGTCTGTGTGTTGGGAAAGTGGGGCAGAGTTGTCAGGGTTTGAGAAAAGAGACAGAAACGCCTGGATGGATGTGTTGCGGCAGCCGTGAGCCGGGCCCGCAGAGACCAAACACTGAGCAGCCTGAACTGGGGCTTTGGATTGGGGAGTGTTTGTGGGGGAGGGAGGAGATGGCAGGAGGAAAAGAGGAGGGTGAGGGCCAAGGCCTGTGCTTCGGTTAGCGGCTGTCGGCTTGCTAACTTAAGCTCCAGCAGCTTAATGAGGCAACAGAAAGCTCGGCTAAAACAAAAGGCCTCATTTAAAAAACGGGCTGGCCAGCCAGCTATTGTTATGCTAACACAACATTTGAATATTCAGTAAGTTTTAATTAGGAGGGTCCCGAAGCAGCCTGCCAAAATCCTGCCATCCGCCGTCACTGCGCAGCATCTGCAAAAAGCAGACTTTTTGCTTTAAATGACGTTGATGCACATCTGCAATTTACTATGAATTTCTCCTCTAATTTTAATCAGGTAAAAAAATGTTTAGTATTCTTTAATTTTGAATTATCTACACATATATCTTTTTACATTTGAAGCCAAAGCATCCAAATATAATAACTTTATTTATACTGTAATGCACATTTACATTCATCTTTATTTTATTTATTGTAGTTTCATCCACAGAGTTGTTAAAATATCTATTACATTATACATGAATTAGATGTAAAAATATAAAACATACAGGAAAGTCATATTTTAAAGTATATGTTCTCCCAAAATTGTATAACATTTTTATTTTTGGATTATTTTCAATTTTTTTTTAGTTCAGATTTTGGTACAAGAATGAAAAAAGTCACAAATAATCAGTGTGTGTGATGGTCATTGTGGAGTCAGTCATTGAGGTATGTTGGAATTGGAGCATAGCATGTTATGCAATTATAAGTTTATAAATAGAAATGTTTGTGTGTGTGTGTGTGTGTGTGTGTGTGCAGGCCTCTGACTCCATCTGTCTTCCTTGTTGTGGGTGAACCACTCACAAATTCATTTTCCGTCTTTGAGGTGTGTAATTAATTACACAATTTTCCCCAATACTCTAGTTATAATTATCAGTTATGTGAGAATTGTGTAACATATGCAAGAAAATCTGATGATTAAAATTGTATGTATTGATAAATATTGGTATGATAAATTACACCGTGTTTTGTCCGCTGGGTCATTCGGGTCTTCTCGGGTGTCTTTAAGGTTTGGTGTGTGTGTGTGTTAGTATCAGCAGCATCACGGTCAGATAATCTGATGCAGAAGGATTACTCTTTAAGCCAGTGCAGCATGGCGCTTTAACCGACTGGACACACACACACACACACACACACACACACACACACACACATGAAGAGGTAAAAGGGCCAAAGGACTTTTTTTTTGTCTTCTCTAATTATTGGACAACTCATTAAACATTATTCAATTTGTCAATTAGTTGTGTCATCATTACTAATGTTGAGAAAAGAGTCGTTAGGAGCTAAATATAGTCAAATATGAATGCATATTTAATCCTAGCCTTCCTCCACAATGATTAATTCAAAACATAACTTTTTATATGTTGACTCTTAACTTAACTATATTATGACAAGTCAAATCTTATGATATTTAGAGTGCATAAATCAGAAACCTAGTTTTATTGAATGATAGTGTTGGTCATGCAAGCAGATTGTGCTGCTATGCATTGTATGCATTAGACGCAGGTTGTGTAACAGAGTCCACTCGCTGGTCACTTGTTTTGCTGTGGCGTTATAAACCCTTGACTTTAATGTGCAAGGGCACAGCTGCCAAACGATGTGTGGCATGTCCACACACACATGCATGCATGCACAAATGCTCACTGACATGCACACTGTTTTATGCCTTGTTGTGTATGCATGAGCGTAAATGGGAGAAACCACTATAGGACAACCGGACAGAGTCACATTCTTCGGATAGCTGGGAATTTCCACCTTCAACTAGCCAATGGGAGGAGAATGTCTTTCTCCGAGTCACAGGTTAGATACCCACAGACTGACTGAGTGCCTGCCAGCTCACTCAAACCTCTCAAAATCAAGGTCAGCTGGCAGGCGGGGACAGATGATGGTTCATTTATCAGGTTGGCTGGCTGTAGATGCACACAGACCATCAAGGTACAAAGGACTTTTAGCGGCATGCAACAAGCCCTGTGCCAGCCACGGTTGATGTCATACGACCTGCACTGACCTGCTCCATGATGGCTCTATGATGGATACAGTGTCTGTTGACAAATAAGCTATCCATACGTGATCAGACATTAAAGCTGAATCCTATATATTTATCCCTAAATGGGATGCCACTTAATTCTCATTACATCACCCTTCACCGCTTTCTGGCTCTGACGTACGCAGATGAGACAGGGTGTTTATAATTGTTTCCGACCACAAAGTAAGGTCCATAAATGTCTGTTATTTTATTTTTTCACATTGCTATAAAAGGAACAAACTGTGACATTTATTGCCAAACAAAGGCCTGTTGCTTGTTGCTTTTACATACTGTTACTGTTACATACTATTGATCTTCCTTCCTTACGTTGATACAGAGTGTCATTGTAGGAATATTTCAGTTTTAAACAGAATAAACAGGATGAGGCATGAACACTGATGACCGGCATGCAAAGTCAAACTGAAAAAACAAAAAAAAAACTGCAGATGGAGGGGCACCGGAGCCTTTGCTCAGCAAGATGGTGCACACTCATTGCAAAATAAATTCAACTCTTCAATACAGTTATGTGACATACATTTCATTGCATATAATGAATGAAAACATTTGCCAATACCCAGCCTATTATGTTGAATTTTAGTAATTTTTAAATTGAATTGGGATCAAACCAGCGGTTGGACCATGATAAAACCGGATACAGAAATTCACATCAGATTTGCCACTGAGGAAAAGACAGGAAGCAAAACTGGAGGTAGCAGAGATGAGGATGCTGAGGTTTTCATTGGGAGTGACCAGGATGGATAGGATCAGGAACTGTTACATACTATTGATCTTCCTTCTTTCCGTTGATACAGAGGGTAATTGTAGGAATATTTCAGTTTTAAACAGAATAAACAGGATGAGGCATGGACACTGATGACTGGCATGCAAAGTCAAACTGGAAAAAAAAAAACAACTGCCAATGGAGGGGCACCGGAGCCTTTGCCCCGACCGTCAACACTTACGGAGGCATTTGGTCAGCAAAATTCATTGCAAAATAAATGCAACTTTTCAATACAGTTATATGACATACATTTCATTGCATATAATGAATGAAAACATGTGCTAATACCCAGTCTATTATGTTGAATTTGAGTAATTTTTAAATTGAATTGGGATCAAACAAGCGGTTGGACCATGATAAAACCGGATGCAGAAATTCACATCAGATTTGCCACTGAGGAAAAGACAGGAAGCAGAACTGGAGGTAGCAGAGATGAGGATGCTGAGGTTTTCATTGGGAGTGACCAGGATGGATAGGATCAGGAACTGTTACATACTATTGAGCAAAGGAAATGCAACTCTTCAATACAGTTATATGACATACATTTCATTGCATATAATCAATGAAAACAATGTCTAAAAAATGTTGTCTGTAATATCGATTATCAACAATAATCGATAGCTCTCAGGCCACACAGCTAGGAGACCTGGATCTCCCCTCGGTTCTCTGTTTGGTCACACAATACCAGAGACAGTATAAAAAAAAAATGCTCTTGATCTTGAATGGAGACAAAATGGGCGGTACACATTGTATTTTGAATTGACTTCATATATGCATATTAACAGACTCAGAGAACATATTTCATGAAACATTTGATTAAAGCCAACAAAAAAAACGCCTGTTAATATGCTGCATTGTTGAGCTGCTATTGAGCTGAGAACAGTGTGTGTGCAAGATGTTCATATATGTACCAAGCGCAAGCTTCGCTGCGGGAAGGCAAGCTTAAGTAAGTTAACATTTCTGGCAAGAGAACAAAGCAATGCTACAGCATGCGTGTGTGTGTGTCTTTGTGCTTAAAAAGCACACTTGAAAACACTTGTTCGCTGTGTGGACAAACTACACACAAGCACAAATGTATGAGACATTCCCAGTGTTGATTGTCGAAAGTCAAAAGCAGTCCGGTTATTGTTTTGTTAACCATACGCCTGTGTGTTTGTGTCTGTGTGAGTGTGTTTAATGGGTCAGTCATGCTGTGGCAAGCAGTTAGAGAGCCTGCATGGTCTCACAGATAATCACTGGACAGCTGTCACACTTTAAACAAAAACAACAAAACTGTAACATGCTGCAGCACGGTACAACAGTATGGCACCGTAGCTGAATTTTAACATCCAGTGGGTATCCTCTATATCCTATATACTACACACAGCACACCCAAAGAGCGCAGCAGATGCTACTTTCATTTCAAGTTAGACCGAAATGTTTCACGCATCTGGAAGTCGCTATGAAAGCAATTGTTAGTCGAATGAAGATGAAATGGGAAAATGTTTTTATTAGTTGTTAATTGCTGTTTATCCCGGTGTGACCCACTAAGATGGTTTCACGCTGAATGTATAAAGGACATTTTCAAGCCAGTGGAAAGAAACTCAACCATAGAACAGGGCACACAGGAGGCCAATAAACTAATCCGTGTTAATATTTTATGAATCACTCTGGCTGAGCAGGATCATAATCAGATGTTCAGAAGAGCTGTGTGATCTGGGTGAACCAGTCAAGGTGTGTGTGATTTAAACTGCCTCTGAAGTCAGAGCATCTCTGCAGTAATGAGTACGCCTCATCCTTTGGCTTATTATGTTGAATTTTAGTAATTTTTAAATTGAATTGGGATCAAACAAGCAGGTTGGACCATGATAAAACCGGATGCAGAAATTCACATCAGATTTGCCACTGAGGAAAAGACAGGAAGCAGAACTGGAGGTAGCAGAGATGAGGATGCTGAGGTTTTCATTGGGAGTGACCAGGATGGATAGGATCAGGAACTGTTACATACTATTGATCTTCCTTCCTTCCGTTGATACAGAGTGTCATTGTAAGAATATTTCAGTTTTAAACAGAATAAACAGGATGAGGCATGAACACTGATGACCGGCATGCAAAGTCAAACTGGAAAAAAAAAAAAACTGCAGATGTAGGGGCACCGGAGCCTTTGCCCCGACAGTCAACACTTACAGAGGCATTTGGTCAGCAAAATCATGCACACTCATTGCAAAAGAAATGCAATTCAAGTCAAGTCAAGTCAAGTTTATTTATATAGCCCTTAATCACAAAAGAGCCTCAAAGGGCTTAACAAGCAGGCAACAATTCTTCAATACAGTTATATGGCATACATTTCATTGCATATAATCAATGAAAACATTTGCCCATTTTGTTGAATTTTAATAATTTTTAAATTGAATTGGGATAAAACAAGCGGTTGGACCATGATAAAACTGGATGCAGCATTTCACATCAGATTTGCCACTGAGGAAAAGACAGGAAGCAGAACTGGAGGTAGATGCTGATGAGGATGCTGATGTTTTCATTGGGAGTGACCAGGATGGATAGGATCAGGAACAAGTACATCAGAGGGACATTACATGTTGGAGGTCTTGGAGATGGGACATGTCCAGAGGAGAGATAGTGAATATTTTGGTAGAAGGATGCTGCGTTTAGAGCTGCCAGGTAGGCGGCGTAGAGGAAGACCTAAGAGGAGAGCTAAAAAGTGGTTTATAGAGGGGGTAGTGAAGAAGGACATGAGGGTAAAAATTTAAATTAATTACCAAAAATTTCACCAAAAACATGCATCATTTCCACAGATGGCTTGAATTTGTGTAAACCGGTGCAAGCCGGAACATCGCAAAACACTGCAACAGTTCTGTGAAATAAATTATGAGTATGGTATGAACGCATCCGTTGATGTAACCCAGTGGCCAGATGATTTAATAGCTGCACATGCACTCTCAACATGAAGAGGTCAAGGGTTAAAATGCCTGCAAGCCAAAATGATCAAGATGAAGGATTAAGGGTGATAATGTATGTCGGTGTGTTTATGGCTTTGACTCTCGATTGCTCTGGTAAAAGAGATGAAAATGAATACACAATGTGTGTGTGTGTGAAGCATGACAACAATGTATTTTGCTTGTAAAATGAGCTACAAAATAGTTTCTATTGGTTTTCAGAAAGTTTTCTAGTATTTTTCTATATCTTTAAATGATTTTTATGACTTAATGTTCGTATTTTTCCGATTGTGACTTCCTGTGGAAGCCATCTTAACATTGGGGTTATCTAGCATGTGTGGAGAATGCCACGTTGCCATGGTGAATGAGACCAGGGTGCATGTTGCCAGTCTGCGTCGCTATGGCAATGGGTTCACTGTGACCCAGCATCCCAGGGAACAGCTCACTGCACCCCACTCTCCTTCTGCAGCCTCTTCAATAATTGACACTCCACGGCCGCCATCTTAGTATTTGGCTGCGTTTGTTGGGTTGCCTGTCAGCGCGCGTGGCCTTGATGGTGATGTCCTTCCGACCTGGCGCGCCAGTGAATTTTCAGACTTGCCATCTGCAGATGAGGTTAAAATGCTTTGGCGGCCATTTTAAAGGATGTTAAGCACTTGCATCAGGAGCAGTATGTACTTACATTGTTCACTTGTCATACGTGCATTCAGCATAATGGCATGCATTTCTTTCTTTATTGCTGACTACTGCAGTAAGTTTATAAACTTTACCAACAAATACTGCATTCTATATATACATATATTGCATATAGTATCAATAATAGTAGTCTAATATAGTGGCAAACAAGGAGATCAAAAATTTATATTTCACAGGGCCGTATTCTGTCCATCTACGACAATCATCCAAGTTCCCAACAACGTGAAGCACATTGTGTGTGAGTGTGTATGAGTTTTGTGTGTGTTTGTGTGCGCTGCCTCCCACTGGCTTGTTCTCACCCTGACAGCTTTGACTGCTGAGGAGAGCAGAGGTCTCATTGGCTCCATGCCCAGCAACAGGCCTTTTGATTGGCTTTCAGGCCAATTGCTGCCACGTCAGTTGAGAGAGAACAACTGACATGTGTGTGTGTGTTTGTGTGAGTGTGGTTGGCATCATGGCAGCAAATAACCCGTCACAACCGCTACCTGCCTTTGTCTCCCAATCGTAGAGTTAATATATTTCTACTTCAAGTATTTGTTTTGTGTTTTTTTAATCCATTGACCACAGCAGGTATTCCTCTTGGATTTTTTTTTTAATTTTGTTGTTGTTGTTGTTGAAAAACGATGAAGGATTTTTTTTGGACATAGATTGTTTGTTTTGCATCATATTACACTCATGAGCATTGTTCCTGGCTCTGCCTCTGTGTTTTTGGAATTGTCAAGTGTCTGGATGAGCGACAGCCTTTTGTGTTGTACTAATAAAGGTCACATACGGAGCGATGCCATGAAAAAAAAGATGGTGGTATATTACCAGCAAAACATCTTTTTATCCTATTTGACCTTGATTCTGTAGCAGTGCGGAACGCAGCAGGGGAAGTGGGTTTTTTTTAAATTCATTTTATAGTCACAACAACGCTTTGCAGGCTCTCCAGTCAAAGTGACCCTAAGCAATATGTTAAATACTAGTTTTCATGGTGTGTATATATATATATATATATATATATATATATCAGGGCTCGACAATAACGATGTACCGATGGCCCGGGGCAAGTTAAAACAAAATTGGGGCAAGTAAATCCAATCATTAATATTCCCGTTGGGCAAGTGCACTTTGGCATGCCATACTGCCAAGAGTTTTTTTAAAGCGGTTCTTGTTGGGTGTTGGTAAAACACGGACTGCGTAATCCCGATGCAAATTTGCAAACCAATCCTTGCAAATCTTGAAATGGACCAATCACAATCGTTTATTTAGACCGTGGTCCGTAATCCACAATCCGCGTTTTACCCACACCCGTTCTTGTTCGCGATCAACCAATCAGCGATCGTTTTACTAGGAAAACATCTATCATGGCGTCCCTGCCAACATGGTCTAATTCTTCAACAACTTGTGAAGGAAAACACCAAAAAGTGATGAACCAGTGCCTCCTAAACAAGTATTTTATTAGCGGCAGCAAATCAAATGATGGCACAGGTGAGTGAATCACATTGCTGTGACAATTTGAAGTGGTCACAATGAAACACCACCCATTAGATCCAATACTAAGTGCTGATTTTGCACAAGCTGCAAAATCTAGCGGTTCAATTTCTCTGTGTATTTTTCTCACCTTTGCTTCACAAATTATTGTTTGACCATTGAGCATTTTTTCTGGATTAAAAACACTTTACTAGTACACAAATGTGTTTATTCAATAATGTTTCATTGTGGTGCACAACTTATAAATATCACTGCTTACTACGACTACCATGTGTAAGGTAGCATGTCTGAAAATTTGTGGAGATGTATGTTAAATACATCTCCACAAATTTTCAGACATTCCTCCAAATACAATGCATCAGTACTATTATCTGATGAATTATCAGCATATATTGATATATGATATCATTATGGCACTTTTCATTTTACATGGGGCAAGTTCGGGCAAGTAGTTCTCACCTTAAGGATTCCCTATGGGCAAGTCATTTTTGTTTTTAACGTAGAGCCCTGTATATATATATATATATATATATATATATATATATATATATATATATATATATATATATATATATATATATATATATATATATATCCTGGTTAAGTTGATTCATTTAGTAAATTGTCATGAGATCCATGTCAATGTGCACTGATTTTAAACATAATGTACATGTCATTGTTCATGTAATATATATGTATATATGTATATATAACAGGGTAGTTAGCGCGACTTTACCTAGCATACCTTGCGGGCATTTTGCAAATAACAGTTACAGTTAAAGTTACATGTTTGTTGTTAGCATTGTGTTGCTGACATGTCTTTCTGTTTGCTGACCATCTATCTGTATTGTGATCTCAAGCTAGTTGTTGGCTATTGCTTGCATATTGAAGAGCACCTTGCTTAAGCAAGGTCATGTGCCTCTGACTACGCAGAAAAAACTCATTGTGGTGGAAAATGGTTATTAGCAACTCTAGACCTGTGAGCTTGTAATTTGCACCCCGCTATCTGTATGCACATTCTATAATGCTACACAAAATAAACACAGTTACTTACTGCTTGCTTTTCCGACTCTTACCGCTTCTGACAAATACCCGTGACAGATTTTTTTTTTCTTTTGCCGGTAGGGAATCAGGAACTCCAACCATTTGTGCCTAACGTTTTCCTCGTTAGGAATTGTAATCAAATTTAGCTTTAACTTCCACCCAAAGAAACACTTCCTGTTAGCACCGTAAACATAGAAGCAGAACTTGGAGGAGGGCAGAGAGCGTATCCCGCCTCCAGCACACGCCCATATAAGGAGGCTTCCTTATCTGTGACATCACAAATCGCCAGTGTTAAATTGGCCCAAACTTCTTTCAGGGTTCACTTCCAAATGCGCAAACCTGATTATCTGGCATTGTTTAACATGAGAATACAATATTCTAACTACATTTATATGTCAGAAAAGTGGAGAAAGCATAAGAAAAGTGGAGAAAGAAAAATAGCGGCACCTCTGATGTAATTGTATTGAGTGTGTGAAGTAACGGAGATGCATATCCTGCTGCAATGAATAAATGCAAACACCAACAAAGCATTTTAGTAAACTTTACCATGTAATACTAAACCCATATCAGGTGCTGGTGGTCCACCTTTGACCTCTGACCAGCCAAAGAAAGTGACAGGTGGAAAATTGTTTCCTCTGGGATACAGCTGAGGTCTACAAGCGAGGGCTCACAAGCTGTGTGTTTGTCTCTGACATACACTTTTCCTGTGCTCTCATCTGTTTCAGCATGACTTGGCTGTCTTTTCCTTACTTGGTTTTTGGTATTTATGAGGTCAAGATCCTAAAGAGAGGAAAAATTCCTCCAAACTGGCCCAGATGTCTTTTTGGCTATTTTTAAAGGAGCAGTCACACATGCGTGGAACGCCTCACCATCCCAAATGCACACACTCTCTTTAACGCCAATACACATCAATATGATTTAGTATAAAGATGCCTTGATAAAATAGACGTGGAGCAAAGTGTGTATGCTGTTTTTGACTTTTAGGGCGTTTAAAGCCGTTTTTCTCAGTAACCGTTGCTGGCAGTCATCAGCATGTGGCAGTGATTAAATCAAAGGAAATTGGTGAAATAGCAGTGAAAAAAAATGTCTGTGTGATTCTTGTGCCAAAAAAAGTCCTGGTGGTTGAAAGGAAAATGGGAGGCTAATAAAATGAACGTGGAAGAGACTTGTAAAGAGCCGTCACCTGCGGAGAAGTGTTTCTGTTCTGCCCAAAAAGCCGCATACATACACAGACACACACACACACACCGTAGACATGCAAAACCACCTCGTTACTCACTCGCACAGATGGGAAAAGCATTCACAAACACGCACACACACACACACAGATGTGGAAGAGCGCTTACACACACATGTTCTTATTTATGATTTGGATCAAACAGAAAGATGAAGCTCATATTATTGATAATATTATTATTACAGGAAATGGAAAAAATAGCATTTTTTTTTTTGTAAAACCGAAAATGTTTGTGATTCATTATTTCCTTCCGCTGATGGCTATTTCTCTCCTCAGTACACACACAGTCCCAGACCGTGGACTATTTCCTGTATCGGGGAGGGTATTATAAAGTCACATTATGTTTGCTATGAGGCTCCATATTCCCCCGTCATTGTAATCATGTGAGTGTGTGGGTGAGTGTGTTGAGAATGGTTCACTCCATTTCCTGGGAAAGATAATGTGGAAGGCCATGATATTCCTCAAAAATACAAATGGGGGTATTTGTGGTCTTGGCATATCTAGCATATTCATCCATCCATTTTCTGTACCGCTTATCCTGACAAGGGCATGCTGGAACCTATTCCAGCTGTCTTCTGGTGAGAGCCAGGATACACCCTGAACTGGTCACCAGCCAATCACAGGGCACATATAGACAAACAACCATTCACACTCACATTCATACCTATGGACAATTTGGAGTCGCCAATTAACCTGCAAGCATGTTTTTGGAATGTGGGAGGAAACCGGAGTACCCGGAGAAAAGACGTAACGCATGCACGGGGAGAACATGCAAACTCCACACAGAGATGGCCGAGGGTGGAATTGAACCCTGATCTCCTAGCTGTGAGGTCTGCGCGCTAACCACTCGAACGCCGTGCCGCCCAGATCACATACTAAGTAAATAATTTTTGGGCCAAAAAAAACCCTAAAAATCTCTCTTCAATTGCCACTGTTACTTGCAAAAAATCCAGATTTAAGCCCTATATATACCCCACACGCTTATTAAACACATTTCCACTATATAATGTACAAATACATCTATTATTACCAACTTATGGCGAATGAAATGTGTTTAATACAGAAAATATGGCCAAATAAACATGAATTTGCCAATTACAATTTCCATGTGGAATGCAATACAAAGCTCACAATGGCATTAAAATTTTGCTATGCATGTATGCTGCTGAGTGTGTACGTATCACATATCCAAGTCCACAGCACATAGTATAGGGAAAGCAGCGGAAAAGCACACACACTTTCCCAGAGCTAATGTGTATAATTAGTGGTCAATTAAAGCGCTGCGACGTCACTGGCTGCCTGAATCTTTGATGTTCGTGGCTCTTGGCAAGAGCAGACGTCATCTTGAATTAATTTATAGTCTTCAGCATAAACACATACTGGTCTGCTCTCACATCTCACTTTCTGCTTCCTTGCTTTATGTTACTTTTACAAGATATTCCTTAATTGGCATTATTTTCACCGATTCCTGCCTGGAATTCATCAGGAATTACTGTAATTTCTATCAGACTGAGTCCAGTGAAGATCATTTCCTGTCATATATGGCGTGTTTATCGAGGTTTTAATCTGACGGAATGTGAGAAATCATTGACAAGCCTTTTTCAGACTATATAATGTTTTACCCTACAGACAACAGGACATTAGCCCATTTCATGCCTCATAGGAAAGTAAGATTGGAGCAGTGGATCCTGTTTTTGAGTTACCCAATTCATCAAGTCCTGGTTCACCGTGTTGTTCTTATAAATTAAAGATTAGCCTAACATTTCCATATTGTGTGGGTCTGCTGGGAAGGACTGGCAGAGTCCCCTGTCAGAAGGAGGTATCGCTTAGGCAAAAACTCGGACAAGGGAAGGGTTTAGAAAAGCCATTGAGAATGACTTCTGGACAGATTCGAAGAGATTCTGGACCACCATCCGCCGTCTTGGGAGGGAAGCTGTGCACCGACAAAGTTGAATGGAAAAAAAGGTAACATCTAAGTCACAGGACAGCATCTAGGACAGGGGTCTCAAACTCAATTTACCTGCGGGCCACTGGAGCTAGGGTCTGGGCGAGGCTGGGCCGCATCAGGTTTTCCCAAAAAAAAAAAACGCATTTATTAAAAACAGAAAAATATACAAACTTTTTCAGTGCTTTGGTTCCGATTTTCTACAAGAAAAGCTCTGATAAAACATTCCACTGTTCTCAAATATCTTAATTTTTATTTTTCTACACAAAATAAGATGAAAAATAAATAAACAAATGAAGAATAAAGAAAATCAATCAATCAGTAATAAATAAATATAATAATAATAATAAAACGGCAAATAATAAAAACTTAAGAAACCACATATAGTTGGTGGGTAGACAAATTATTTTTTTCAGATTAAAATTAACAAAGCATTTTTAGAGCCCTGTAGACATGACAAAACACAACTATAGTCACATTTATACGTTTTTTATTTACAACATATTGTGCAACTGCAGGGTCTTGGGACACGTGCTAACTCGCAAACTAGAGAGCTAGCAACCTAAGCGGTAGCCTTCAAGTTATGTCCTTTAAACTTAAATAGCCAAAACCTTACCACTTCCACACAGATAGGGAGGATAACTATTAACAGTTATTTAACCTTTAACATGAACATTAATCAAACTTAATTTTTTCTGGGTACATACCATACAGCATCCATATCAAACTTGCGCGGGCCGCACTAAAATTAAACTTTCATATCAAGGCGGGGGCCTCAAACTAGTGTCCTACGGGCCCGCGGGCCACGTGTTTGAGACCCCTGATCTAGGTCAAGGCATATCACGTTTGTTGTCTCGAGTCAATTGTTGCTACTTGGTTGTAACACTAATTACACTTGTCTAATTATCTAGATATTAGGGATTATGTGTCACTGTATGAAAGCGCAACGTAGTTATGGCAATATTCTGCTTTGGTGGGTCCTGTGTGAAACGCACAAGCAGGTATTCTCTGTTTGAAAGAGGCTCCTAACTAGGCTACCTGGAATGTACTTGAGTAGTAAACAATAGATCTGATTAGTAAAGCAGTGGAGATGAGTAACCATTTGATGTAATAATTTAAACTGTATCATGCAGGAAAAGCACTATCAGAAGCACTGACATACATTTTCAGTTTAAGTTATAGTGTTTGGTTGTGTTAAAGTGTAATAATTTATTTCCGCTCTCAGATTTCACCTTCTATGTGTTGCCATGTCAATGAAATCTAAAGAAAGGAGACAAACACGATGTTGTTCACTGTTATATGTGCATTATATGAACAAATAAGTGTATTTTTTATATATATGTCACATATAAGTCAGCCTGGGAAAAGGTTTATTTGCCACTCCCTGTGGTTGAATAGTATTCATCCCAAATTATGTAATGCCACGTATTGGTATATTGTCTTTTTGTACATTATTCAGTGTTTGTATAATTGTGATGTAATAGTGGTGAAGACCGGGGTTCCTGACTATATCACACCAGATAACAAATACAGTGGCTATGATTAAACAATGTACTATTGTAATGCTGGAAAAAAACCTTTCAACGATAATTTTTCCAATTGCTTCTCGCAAGTCAAACACTTGTGATGATGTCGGACAAGAATGTAGGAGCGCTATTTCACGATGACAAATTGAATAGTCTCTTTTTCTGTCTGTGAAAGCAAACAGTCCTGAACACTGAGTGCATTTCACACACACACACACACACACACACACACACACACACACACACACACACACACACACACACAGTTTATTGTCTGTCTCTGTCTCCCCAGCTCACTATCACTTACAGTATGTGTCACACCTTTCTCCTTTGCTCTCGCTCCGTTGGCCCCCCACTGTTTTCTGTCTAACTCGCTCCCCCTTCAGTCACAGGTGCCGAATCCTTCGAAACACACACAGACACACACAGACACACACATGCACACGCACACAAACATGCTGAGTCCACTTGTCTTCACATAGGGGGCTCTAATCAATCCACAGGAAGCTGAAGCTCCACAAGGAAAAAGAGAGGGAGTGTACTTGTGTGTGTGTGTGTGTGTCCTTTGAAGGCCCTGTATGTTTTCAATTACACACAGATGTGTGTGTGTGTACAAGTGTGTTATCTGCTTTTACCCCTCAATGTGTTTGATTGCTTCCTGTCCTCTTATCACCTGTCACCTACTATTATCACAGGCCCCTCCCCTTTTTTCACCTTTTGTCTACTTTGACTGCTCATGAAGAATGATTTTTTATTTTTTTTGCTCTTTTTATTCCTCTTTGTCTTTATTATCTTTGTTCTCTATTTGTTCTTTAAGCCTTCCTTTTTGTACTGGATCATATTGACTCAATTAAGCAGCCATGCTCAAATACAAATGTGTGTGTGTGTGTGTGTGTGTGTGTACATCTGGTTCACATTAGTGCAATTGCAGGTTGGTAGAATAAAGGGCTCGGCTCGGTGTGATTTCCTTCCGCTTTCTCAGAGCACGTGCACATACACCCACACACACACACACACACACATGCGCGCGCTCAGAGTTTTCCTTCCATGTGTTTTGAATCAGGGACGTAATTAACCTTCAGAGGGCTCAGAGACCATGGCTCAGATCTCTATAAAAATACATCTAAAAAACAGAAAGCCCCCCAAAAATATGTTTGATCTGTCTGCGGCACGTTTGATTCACTTTACCATGTCTGGCTCTGAGTGCAGAATTATGGCGTGGAGGGGAGATGAATGAGACAGGTACGCACGTACTGTATGAACGCCAGTCAGATGAGGTACTTGAGCCGACCCTTCAAAATGGGAGGAATATTAAACGCACTTGTTTTCCTGAATTTGCCACTGTTTGTATGACTTGTGGTGCCGAAATGTTTGTGGGGGATGAAAGAGAAAGAAGCCATTTAGGAATGAGAGGCAGAGGACAGGCAGGAGGATGCAGGGAGGGAAACAAAGAGAGAAAAAAATTGGACCGGCACAGGTGCAGCTGGCTGTGTGTACGTGTGTTATTGTGTGTGTGTGTGTGTGTGTGTGTGTGTGTGTGTCTGTCTGTCAAGAGGTTTCGTGACTGCTCCTTTGAGTGTTCACATTCCAGCACATCTGCTTTGGATGAAGCGTGGTAAACTCTGTGTGTGATGAGAGGGAGAGAGAAAGAGAGGTTAAGGAAGGAAAAATCAATGTCTGATTTACATTTTGTCTTCTGGGTTGTGTGGGTATGTTTTAGTATGTATGTTTTTTTATGACATTTATTCCCTATGACACAAATATTTCAGCTCGGGACAATTGAGACGTGGATGTGGCAAAAAAACAGATGGAAGTAAGTTAATGCAAACACACTCTTGCATTCAAACTCAGGAGTCTCCAACCCTTCTAAACTCATGTTATGCAAAACTTGCAATGGACCAAGAGCTGAAGCAATGATTAATCGATTCACCAGTTAATCCCATCAATTGTAATGTAAATATTATCTGACTATTTTCTTAGTCATCCATGAAAGCAGACCTATTACTGTTGTGTTTTAGGAAAGACAAGATAGCTTTTATTTTGGGAAACAATCATCAACATTTTTGCCTCTTCTTCTGATATGTTACCACACCACTAACTGTTTGTGTTTGGTATCCGATTCCTCTATTAATCAAAACAACAGATTAATCAAAAACCTCAGATGAGTCAACTAAGAAATTAATCATTCGTTGCAGGCCTAGACTGGTGCGGGTCTTTTAGTAACCTAATATAGTGGCTCCTCGGTTTTCATTATTTTTCAAGATTCCATTTTGTTCAAAAATGGTTAGCATATGTTACTAATAGTGCTTTAAAAGAAGAGAGTGTACAAACAAATATTTGATCAACATTTTTCATGAATTAAAGTGCTGTAAATTATTGTCCGAGCCAAATATGATGACTGCTGTTCATGAATGTCACCGTCTGGTATTCACTTTCATACCCCAAATTAACTATTTTTAGTCATGTTGTCGTTACGATCGGCTATACAGTTATCCATTGTTTGCCATTTACTATTGACTATTTTTATAGTTAGAGCTTAGAAAAACTGTGTATAACATTATTAGAGCGTTGTAGACATAAAATAACACCCCTATAGTCACCTTTCACTCAAATAAACCCGTCAGATCATTTAAACCTGAAATAAAGGCCTGCTTTTTAGTGATCAAGTGTTTTTTTAATGTAGTGACACTTTGTGACCAGTGTAGAATACTACCAATCACATCTCTGAATGCATCTTTTGAATGCTTTATATTTGTATTTTAGTTCAAATGCAAATAAAAGATTGGTTGTTTTTTTTTGTTAGATGATGACTAACAGATCGGAGACCATTATGATTTTAGTGTGTGGACTATTCTTTAGACTCATAGTGATAACTGAAAACTGTAATAATACATATCTGTACCGTAATGTTGTACAATGTTTAGTGCATATTACTTTTGTATTTTTACATTATTTACAGTGAGTGCTGAACTTGTGAACAGTACTGTTTATTAGGTTTGTTGGCACCTTATCAGCCATATCAGCTTCCTGGTGTTCTTAGCAGCAATGTTTTCATTTCAATGGTGCAAAACTTTTCATATAATTTCCTACTAAACTCTCACCCATTGCACAAATTGGTTAACGTGCAGTTACTAATTAATGGCTCTTTGCAAAAGGATATTTGGCGACCCACAAAAGAGCTGATAGACTGTCAAAGGCTGATAAAGATGGAGGAGTGATGATGTTGTACAGATCCTCCACACATTTGGAGATAATAACAAAACAATCTCCTTTTTATTCCCATGGTACTCCCTTTTGTTTCCATTTAGTGCCTTTTCATCCACATCCAACATATTGTTTTAATGTTTATTGTTTTCTGTCTTTTTCCACTTGCTTCTCAATGAAAGCACTAGGGGACAAACTGCCTTGCCAGTGCTGTCAAAAGCAGTCGTTATTGCACATTGTACAAATATGTTGTACATTGCATGTCTTTGGCTTGAGGTTGTGGTTGATTTTAGAGGGTACCCTTCAATTTAGCGATGTGTCAATATATCTTCACATGACTGAAAGGATCGTTTGATCAAAAAGAAATTCTGGATCAAAAACTTGGTACTGAAAAACTCAAGACAGATCTATACTGGTATCATAAGGAACTAGTTTTGTTTTTACCTGCGGTTCAAATGAGTGAGCACACAGCTGGTTGCTGCTTGTGTGTGTGTGTGTGTGTGTGTGTGTCTTCGCCCCATGAGGAATCAGTTTTCAGTGGAATGTGTCTTTATTTTCTCCCGTCGTTGCCAGTGGCAATGCTTTGATGCAATCTGCGATGCTCTGCAAAAACTCCTTGAATTCATCCAACACGGACTTTACTGGGTTTTATTAGCCGTTGTATCATTGGTCGATCGTGGAAGGCAACAAGTTCAAGGGTCTATGCAGGGAATTGCCTGTATTTTTGCAAAGCTTTCTGCTTTCTTCTTTTTTGTTAAACAAAACTATTGCGGCCATCAAGACTGCTTTGATGGGTTTCCAAAGGATTGATTACATAATAAAACAATATCATTTTAAACATTCTTTTTTTACATGGAGCCTGAAAATGACCTATGTGTAAAATTACATACTCAACACAGAACTGATGCTTGTTTTCTAAGAATTGCATTCTATGAAGATTCTCGTCCATCCATGGTGATTGAATTGAAAGAAAACTGACTTGTTTGTGGTTAAGGCAGTTTCATACGTGTCCTTATTTTAAAGGGTAGAACCTAGAACATTAGAACTTGGGTACCATTCCATATAATTGGGCATGACACAGAACTGTAGCCAAAGTGGAGAGTTTCAAAAAAATTGACTCTGAGTGTTTGTATGAGATTTCGTAAAGTGAGCTTTTTTGGTTTGCATCATAAGAAAAGTATGACAATTGTTCATTAACATGGAAGTTGTGGACTTCCCATGTTGGTTTTTGGGCCAAAACACATCCAAGGTTGATACAATAAAAACATTCATGATGTTTACTGGACTCGATGTAAATGTAGACTGACTTTAGAGACAATGGACAATTAATATCTCATTATATTGATGAAAGGATGTGTTATACTGGGTGACCAAGTCAGTTGTGTTAGATGCCTATGAGGTGTGTTAATCCCGTAGATGCCAGAGGATTTTTCAGTTTCGACATCACTATTTCCAGAGGTTCCAGCTTGAAAATGGTCAGCGATACGGGTGTACTGTAAATTTGGAAAAATATCAGTATGACCCAAAGTTTGTGATGGGAGTAGTTTGTCATGTAATGCATATTATGACCAGGCTCAGAATTTGTCAGATCATCACCTCATCAAAATGTCTGATCTACCTGTGATACTCTCCCTCATCTCTCAAGCAAACCCAGCCATCATCATTATCATTTACAACAGGATTTTGAACACCACTGCTGCATCAATGGCTATTATTACTGCTTATATTACATAGACAGATATGAGTGCTAACAAGCCACACGATGGGGTGAATTTATCCGTGGCGGGCCAAATGTATCTGTGGCAGGCCACCACAAATAAATATGTGTGGGAAAAACACTGATAATTTGATATTACCGCCTATAGATTATTGTTTGATATATTTTGCTGTTACAGATTTTACTGGGTTCCCTTGTGGTTTTGATTATTTCTCTGTGGTTTGAGGCTTACCAGTTGTCAGAAAAGTGACAACACTGTTAAGCGCTTTCTGACTGGCTTCAGGTCCACTTACTCACTGTGGGAATACTGATACTGCTGTGTGCATATTAGAAGGGAGGCTGTTATTGCGTCTTTACATTCCTCATACTTGAACACACTGCACCTGTTTCTGCATGTCTAACACACACACACACTCTCTCACACACACACACACACACACAAATCACAGCCTTTCGTCACCAGTTAAAACAACGTATTCAGTGGGAAAATATGTCTCTGTAATATAAGTCCAAATACTTTACTTTTTTTCAATTCTGTATTTATCTTAATAGTTTTTACGTCAATAAATGTGCTTTTATGATCAGATACATTTCTCAAAGGGGATGAGGAGGAAGAAGTTTAAGGGTATTTGAGTTCAGCTATAATGTAAACCACAGACACTGTGTACTGTACGGTATGTTTTTGTGTGTGTGTCTTGGAAGAAAAACAAATCTGAAATTCTGTATCCATAACCATGTACAGTAGGAGTACGTGAGTTTCCACATGCACATGTTGTGTGTGTTTCCTGTGCATCAGCCTCTTATTCTCACAGTTACTAACATTTTGCAAGCATGTCCACTATTGCCCATCAGCATCATGACATATTTTGACAGAAAGGTTTGTTTTGTGTACATACTGGGGTCATTCATGGCCCTGAAAATTCATGTTTTTTGGCCATATTTTCTGTATTAAACACATTTCATTCGCCATAAGTTGGTAATAATAGATGTATTTGTACATTATATGTATAGTGGAAATGTGTTTAATAAGCGTGTGGGGTATATATAGGGCTTAAATCTGGATTTTTTGCAAGTAAACAGTGGCAATTGAAAAGAGATTTTTAGGGGGTTTTTTTGGCCCAAAAATTATTTACTTAGTATGTGATCTGGGCGGCACAGCAGTCGAGTGGTTAGCGCGCAGACCTCACAGCTAGGAGACCAGGGTTCAATTCCACCCTCGGCCATCTCTGTGTGGAATGCGTGGGTTTTCTCCTGGTACTCCGGTTTCCTCCCACATTCCAAAAACATGCTAGGTTAATTGGCGACTCCAAATTGTCCATAGGTATGAATGTGAGTGTGAATGGTTGTTTGTCTATATGTGCCCTGTGATTGGCTGGCGACCAGTCCAGGGTGTACCCCGCCTCTCGCCCAATGATAGCTGGGATAGGCTCCAGCACCCCCGCGACCCTTGTGAGGAAAAGCGGTAGAAAATGAATGAATGAATGAGTATGTGATCTTAACAGTTTAATTATTTGGTTGCCAAAAATAGTGGTTCATAAACAAGCTTGTTATTGTAGCAACAAATAGCAAAGAATAACCTAATATTACAACGTGACGTGGGTACATGTCCATGATAACGTTTTTGAACAATGTTATGAAAAGGAACGTCTTGAATACCTCCTACTGCTGGGAATACCTCCTACATGAGCCAAGGTCATGCTTGACCCCTGATTAAAGCTTGTTATATTGGGTGTCAGGGTCACGCTAATCCTCACTTTGTTCCTCTGCATCCATCAGAAGGGCTTGAGTGTTTCAAATTTCATCTCTGGAGGGTTCTGACGCAATGCCACGTAATGAAATCATGTATTAATAACTCAGTGGAGCCATTTGTTACATCCACTCACACACCTGTGCACGTCTGGTTGTTCTACATCTACATATGCCTCCAATTGGTTCATTCATCCTTTATGCCTTGTGCTAAGAGTCCACACAGCTAATAAAATAAATCAAGACCAGTTCTCCCTTGCAGCAATGCAAAGGAGCGTTTGTTTTTTTTTTTTGTCTTTCAGTCTTCTCTCTGTGTTTCATCATACATTTCTACCCCATCTGTATTACATTTCCATGTAAATACACAAAAGTTAAAATAGCAACCAATGCCTATTCATAGTGGGGCAGGTTTAGCTTAGGAGGGAGTTACTCATTGAGCAATGGGAGAGTGGAGAAATTTGAACAGTTACGTCTTGTGGCGTATGCTAGTGTCATGGTTGAGTGTTCGCACGCATGCTCTTCCAAACACACACTAGCAGAGGAATGTAACAGGGAGCCCCCCCTTTCTTTTTTATCATGCACCCGCTGTATATGGGGGGGAAGAATGCCACCTTTTGTGAGTAATGATAGGCTTCTACATCTGCAAAAGACTGCAGTAATGTTACTGTAATGGTCGGTGAGACACACAAGCAACAGACTTGGAGATGAATGAAGTATCTGTCCATCCATCCATCCATCCATCTACCTATCTAAGCCCTGAATAAAAATGGCCTACTGCTGCAGACATAACTCAAGGCAAGCTAAAATTCAACTCTTAACCCAAAGTCACTTTCTGTCCGCCATCCATTTTCCATTATTTTCCATTTGTTCCTTCTATTTAGTTCACCTTTCCATTCCACCAAAAATAATCTACTTGCATATTTTAGAGAAATTCATTTTTCTGGACTGAGCTTGACAAAGGTCTGCAGTGCAATATGTCCTATGAAGGATCTGTCAATCACTGTCTAAAGGAAAAACATAAAATATGTATGTGTGATAACAATTCTGATGTAAGTTGTGTTGTTGTTGTTGCAGGTGTATGCGCCATCTGCAAGTACAGCCGACTACAACCGGGATTCACCGGGATATCCCAACTCCAAACCTGGTTTCCCAAGCTCATTCTTTATGCCAGGTACGCTTGAAGTTTTTGAGAATTGTGTAGTGTTTTAGTGCAATGTAAAGTATGTTGTTTACATCACATGACGGTTGATATTACCATGTCTTCTTAGACGGTCACCACAGTGGCGATCCCTGGAGCAGCAGTAGCAGCAATATCAGCCAACAGGGTTATCACGGCAGCATGTTGGGAGGGGGCAACTCGGCACATGGCCCAGCGCAGAGCTCCTCGTATTGTGGGATTCACCCTCACGACAGACTGGTAAGAAGAGATGCCCGTGACTATTAAGTCCATTTCCACAAAGATGTGTTGTTTGGTCGGCAGTTATTTTTCTGCATTTCCATTATCAAGATCTAAACTAAAATATTGAAAAAAATAAAAACTAAATATTGAACCTTTACCATCCCACTTGCATGCGTGGGTTTTCTCCGGGTACTCCGGTTTCCTTCCACATTCCAAAAACATGCTAGGTTAATTGGTGACTCCAAATTGTCCATAGGTATGAATGTGAGTGTGAATGGTTGTTTGTCTATATGTGCCCTGTGATTGGCTGGCGACCAGTCAGGGTGTAAGACAGCTGGAATAGGCTCCAGCACCCCCTGCAACAAGGGTAAGCGGTGATTTGGCGGGAAGCACAAATGAAAGGAAATACACCTGGAATAGGTGCAGATTCTGGAAGATCTCTATAGGAGTCCAGCTGAGGATAAGTGGTAGAAAATGAATGAATGACTGAATGAATTGACCTAAATTAGGCATTTTCAAGCATCCAATTCGCTAAATGAACTAAAATACAAGCAACTAAATAACAAGCAAATGTAGTACTGTATTCTAAACTGGCCATTAGGTGTCGGTGGTTGGTGAGACAAGGGCCAGATGTAATTTCCAGAAAAGCCATTCGTTGCAATAAATAAAAAAAACAGGCTACTGTTGGGGCCATAAACTATGAGAAGCTACATTTCAACTCTGAACCTGTGATGTCACTTAACGGCCTCTACACATCTGTCCGGTCATTCATTCATTCATTCATTTTCTACCACTTTTTCCTCACGAGGGTCGCGGGGGTGCTGGAGCCTATCCCAGCTGTCTTCGGGCGAGAGGCGGGGTACACCCTGGACTAGTCGCCAGCCAATCACAGGGCACATATAGACAAACAACCATTCACACTCACATTCATACCTATGGACAATTTGGAGTGGCCAATTAACCTAGCATGTTTTTGGAATGTGGGAGGAAACCGGAGTACCCGGAGAAAACCCACGCATGCACGGGGAGAACATGCAAACTCCACACAGAGATGGCCGAGGGTGGAATTGAACCCTGGTCTCCTAGCTGTGAGGTCTAACGCTAACCACTCGAACGCCGTGCCGCCCTGTCCGGTCAACCAAGCTGTGCATTGAGGGTGGCACATCTGTGTTTCATTCATAACACAATGCAGTTCTGTTTCATTTGGTTTTAAACATAACAAACCAGCTTTCTAAATACTTATAGCTCGTATTCCTATAACTATTTCATGAAACTACGTGTTTTACATCATGTTCTCTGCAGAGCTATCCAGCACATTCATCAGCAGACATAAACTCCAGCCTTCCCCCAATGTCCAGCTTCCACAGAGGAGGGGGAAGCGGGAGTGGGGCCAATCACTACAGCACCACCTCTTGCACCACTTCCACCAACGGCACAGACAGCATGGGTAAGACAGCTGAATATTATCCCCAAAACGACACTGTTCAGTAATTCCTCGCCACTTTGTGCTTGGAATTTTGCAGCGCAAGGTATCAGTAATATTACTGAGACACACAAGCACCAGACTTTATTGCCAGAGCAACAGGATTTTATTACTGGTATCAGTTGAAGTGACTATATGGTTTTTACTGCATGTCTAGTGGGCTCTGATAATGTTAAAAACTGTATTTAGAAAATCGTAAACAGGTTTTTGATGCTCGAAGTACGAATTTTTATAAATAGGGAATCTTACTTGGTCGAAATTTGCTTATAATGTTTGGTTCTGGGGCCAATTAACCGCAATAAACGAGGGATTACAGACAGCAATGGGTAAGACAGCTGAATATTATCCCCAAAACGACACTGTGCAGTAATCCCTTGCCACTTTGTGCTTGGAATTTTGCAGCGCAAGGTATCAGTAATATTACTGTAACGTTTGATGAGACACACAAGCACCAGACTTTATTGCCAGAGCAACAGGATTTTATTACTGGTTTCAGTTAGGGTTTTACCGCATGTCTAGAGGGCTCTGATAATGTTAAAAACTGTATTTAGAAAATCGTAAACAGGTTTTTGATGCTCTAAGTACGAATTTTTATAAATAGGGAATCTTATTTGGCAGAAATTTGCTTATAATGTTTGGTTCTGGGGCCAATTAACCGCAATAAACGAGGGATTACTGTATCTCATAGAGACAATAGATCCAGCATTCAAAGTCAATCATTCATTCAGTTTTGTCACCAATTCAAATACTAGGTTATTTTACTAAAATAAATGTGTCAATTGCTTTGTACTCTTGCCTGCAACCACAACAACCAACAATATCCTCAGATTGTACTTTTACTTGTATAGTTTTGTAATGGCACGGTCACATCCAGATTGAAGCTCACTATCACAGCAAACAGCAGGAAGTCCAAAACTGCAATGAGAAAAACACTTGTACTCCACCTTGACATCACTTAGACTCAGACACACACAAACAAACAACACGCCATATGGACCCATTGGTTTGAGTCCAATAGAACAAATAGAAAAGCAATAAGAAACAGATTGAAAAGTGTTTTCATGGAAAGATGTTTGCAACATTCCAGAAACTTATTCCACACACATGCACAAATAGCTCAGAATGAATGTTTTGGAAGGAAACAAGTTGGACAATCACGAGAAGGAAACAAATGTGATGAAGCCTTGTGGATCCTTTCGTTTTGCATGTATATAAGTGTTTATTCTGCATAGTTACATTGTGTGTTTCACGTGTTAATTTTTTGCTGATTCATTGTAAATAGACAGCAATTCCTCAAGCAAGTTCGCAGTATGTAGTATAGTAGTACACTTAGCCCAGGCTTGATTAGAGTATCAGAAATTAGAACAGGTTGTGGACTGCCAAGCAGCTGACATAACTTGCTATTGTTAACGTGTCAGCATACGGATGGACGTGCCATGGTAGAGTCTGGAATGGACAGCTTGTATCGGCCTGCCAATATCGGAGATTTGAGATGCAGGCCAATATAATCCGATAATCCGATGTTTATTTTGCTGATATCCAGCTGATATCAATATCTGATCGTGATACTGCTAGTTACACTGCATGTATGTCCCTCACTGAGTCTCGTCAAGATTATTCATTCATTCATTTTCTACCGTTTTTTTTTTTCACGAGGGTCGCCGGGGGTGCTGGAGCCTATCCCAGCTGTCTCCGGGCGAGAGGCAGGGTACACCCTGGACTGGTCGCCAGTGTAGATGTGTAAATGTACAGTGTAAATGTCATTATAGGGATGTTATTTCATGTCTGGAGGGCTCTAATAATGTTCAGGTGGTTGTAAACAGGTATTCAAAAATATTGTTAATATCCTCACTAGGGTTACAGGCATGTTGGAGCCTATCCCAGCTGACTTTATAGGAGAGGCGGGGTACATACTAGACTGGTCATAATTGAGAATTTAATCAAATTCTTTCTTTCATTCATTCATTTTCGACTGCTTTTTTCCTCACAAGGGTTGCGGGGGTGCTGGAGCCTATCCCAGCTTTCTTCGGGCGAGAGGCGGGGTACACCCTGGACTGGTCGCCAGCCAATCACAGGGCACATATAGACAAACAACCATTCACACTAACATTCATACCTATGGACAATTTGGAGTCGCCAATTAACCTAGCATGTTTTTGGAATGTGGGAGGAAACCGGAGTACCCGGAGAAAACCCACGCATGCACGGGGAGAACATGCAAACTCCACACAGAGATGGCCGAGGGTGGAAGTGAACCCTGGTCTCCTAGCTGTGAGGTCTGCACGCTAACCACTCGACCGCCGTGCCGCCCCTCGTCAAGATTAATTCAATAAAATTAAATATCTACTAAAGTCAGCTGGGATGAGTGCTTAAATGAATGAATTAATCTTCATCTCTTTTCAATGGAAACATGTTTATTGACTGCCATCTCCTCAAAATCGAAGGTTGGCGACAATCGGCACCAACGATCAGCTGTGTTCCAATTACAAAGTGAAAGTGAAAACATGCTTTTATTGTTTTTTAGCTCATTCTTTTGACAGGAAAACACAGAGAATGGAATTATATTAAAGGCGACCTATTATACTAATTTAACCGGGCCTTTGTATTGGGTTCTGGACTCACATGGGGTAGCGACACACCATCTTTCTAGAGCTTTCTAGAGCTAATTTACTCCATCCCTTCCACGGCTGTGATTAGTCACACTTCCTCTGCTCACAGTTGTGTGCCTGGTCATGCCCATATAAGGAAATGCTGGTTGTGTACCTCATTATCTATGCTATTATAACTACATTGATAGGTCATAAAAGAGGAAAGCATAATAAGTCCCCTTTAAAAAGTCAAACACAGTGAAGATATGTATGTCATTTTTATCTGACAGTGACAAAAAGGCAAAGTTGATTGAGTTAAGGTGCCCCAGCTGGAATATTGTTGTTTTTTTTTGTAATATTCTCTGCCTGGAATGAAGTAATCACATTATATTTATTGTAAAATCAAACATACCCAGAAGATATTTTAAGATTAGCTTTTTGTCTTTGAGGAGATCAGGCAGGCAAACAGAAAAATGCCATTTTCATATTTGCCTCCTATAGCTATAATCTCTTATTTATGAAAAAAGATTTCCCTTGCATATGTTCTACATTTTGTGTCCAGTCTAGATCTGAGTTCATGTGTGAGGTTTTTGTTGGTAAGCTCTCTGAGGGTTTAGTAGGCCAGTAGTGTGTCGTGAGTGAGGCAGGCTTTTTAACCCCAAAACATATGCTGCCAAAATAAGTCCAGTCCTGACAATCTATTTAATGGATTCATTTGCCATGAAAGGACATTTTTCTGTGTGTGTGTGTGTGTGTGTGTGTGTGTGTGTGTGTGTGAGTGTGAGATCGTAAACTTTTCCTGGGATCTGCTATCAGGGGAGATGAGTTGTGAGCATGTCAGACTTGCGTGTGTGTGTGTGTGTGTGTTTGTAAGAGTGGAGGTTCATCTGGTACAGTGAGGTCACATCCTTCCTCTCTGGCGTCAACACACTGCAAGTGTGTGAAACAGATTTGGTTGTATTCAATTCCAGTTTTTCCACACACACACACACACATGCATGCATGCAAACATGTGTGGTCCGCAGTGCGTACGCCGCGTGGATGCACATACTGTATATCACATTGAAGTGTTTTAAGAAGACGTGAGGTCACAGTTAGGTCTCTTTTAGAAGATTTAGAGCAGGATGTTTGATTCCAGTTTGTGTTGAGCACATTTTTGGATCTGTGCTATGTTGGGGACTGCCTCAAAGTCGCACAGAATTTTGCTCGTGCGGGACCACCACAAATCTAGCAAGATCTCAGTTCAGAGCATTAAAGGGTTTGGTTTTTTCTTCAGCTTTTTCTTTAGTTTTTTTTCCAAGCAACTGACCACCATCAGATTGATGTCACATGAGACATCCAGCTCGCTTCAGCAATCATCGAACTTTGCTTTTTCTTTACCATGTTTTTGCCTTTCTATGCTACCAATGAAAAAGTGTTACGCTGATGACCTTCTGTCACTGGGAAGCTAAAAGTACAAACAAAAGAGGACAAAGTAGCAAATAAGGATTTCCAAAGTTGCAAGGTGCAGGCAGGACGAGGCATGACAAGGCAAACGGTCTGACAGGGGAACAATGGAAGTGGAGTGTTATAAGAATGGCTGATGGGCAACAGGTGTGCAGACCAGTAGAGCAAGGCAGGAGTCCGCTGCAGGACAAAACACAGACAAACACCAAAACAAGTGCAGATCATGACAAATAATGTCAATAAAAGTGACTGTTGTAATGATTCAATCAGATGCCACACCAGAACCCTCCCCTTCTCTCTTCAATTACCATTGTTCACTTGTGATACAATCCAGGTTTAAACACTAATTATGCTCACATAATTAAACATTTCGTAATCTATCAGTACTCATCAGTAATGAATGACAATGTAAGCTGATTTATAAACAGATGTAATCAGAGGCGAGAGGAAGGTGTTTCTCCAAGCCACATCCACATAATCCACACTTTTTGTCTGTCTGTAAATCCAGTTCTGACTTATGATCAGATGCACATGACTGTAGGTATGAATGTGACTGTGAACGCTTGTTTGTATACAATTGGCTTGCGACCAGTCCAGGTTGTACCCCGCCTCTTGCCTGGACTGGTCCAGCATAGCCTAGCAAGCAGTATAGAAAATGGGTGGATGGACTTACGGTCACTTATGAGCACATACTATTAGCTTCTGTTCATTATTTATTTCAGTAATTACCTTCAAATTTTTTTGCGCATTTCACACACTCTCTGTTATACCGGCAGAATAGCAGCCCCCAAAAAAGTACAGGTCAGTTATGTAGTGCAATCATTAGTGGACAAAATCACACTAAATTCTCAGAAGGTAGCTGGTTACAAATTACAGTGGACCCCCCCCCTTTTATCTGCTTTAAATAGTAAATCACTGCTCTGTTACGGTAACTTCAATAGTTTGGTGTTGCTATAGATCCTGCAAAGGGCACTGTCTCACTAGTCAGTTTACTCAACATTTTCCAGCAGGAAAAGGCTTTGACAAGACGTGATGTTGTGTACTTGCCCTTTATGTAAGTTCAGTAGTGTATACTGTATGCCTGTAATTGGTCGACTGTATGTAAAATATGTACAAGAACTGTGAGAGGCATATTATAGTGTTTAGAGCAGGGGTCTCAAACTCAAGGCTCAAGGCTGGGCCGCATCAGGTTTTCCAAAAAAAAAAACAACGCATTTATTAAAAACAGAAAAATATACAAACCTTTTCAGTGCTTTGGTTCCGATTTTCTACAATAAAAGCTCTGATAAAACATTCCACTGTTCTCAAATATCTTAATTTTTATTTTTCTGCACAAAATAAGATGAAAAATAAATAAACAAATCAAGAATAAAGAAAATCAATCAGTAATAAATAAATATACTAATAATAATAAAATGGCAAATAATAAAAACTTAAGAAACCACATATAGTTGGTGGGTAGACAAATTATTTTTTTTCAGATTAAAATTAACAAAGCATTATTAGAGCCCTGTTGACATGACAAAACACGACTATAGTCACATTTATACTTTTTTTTATTTACAACATATTGCGCAACTGCAGGGTCTTGAGACACATGCTAACTCGCAAACTAGAGAGCTAGCGACCTAAACGGTAGCCTTCAAGTTATTTCCTTTAAACTTAAATAGCCAAAAACTTACCACTTCCACACAGATAGGGAGGATAACTATTAACAGTTAGTTAACCTTTAACATGAACATTAATCAAACGTAATAATTTTTTCTGGGTACATGATACCATACAGCATCCATATCAAACTTGCGCGGGCCGCACTAACATTAAACTTTCATATCAAGGCGGGGGCCTCAAACTAGTGTCCGGGCCGCGTGTTTGAGACCCCTGGTTTAGAACATCAAGAATTGATTTTTTTTCAGTGCATCGTATTATTCACGTTTTTTCACTCTTTTACTATACTTGAACAAATGTGGTGTTTTACAAGAATACATCCTTCTCTCTCCCACTGTGCATATGTGTGTGTGTGTGTCACAGCTAACCGAGCACAGAGTGGAGCAGCCAGCAGCTCACAGACAGGAGACGCCTTAGGGAAAGCACTCGCATCGGTAAGTACAGCACACACACGGCAAACCTTTTCATTGTAATATCATTATCCACTCTGCTCTTTATTTCGTATTTGTATATTTGAGTCCATCATACTTGAATTCATTCCAGTTTTACAGCCACTTGACTCCCTTTGTTGTCGTTTTTCCCCTCCAGATCTACTCCCCAGACCACACAAACAACAGCTACTCATCCAATCCCTCCACCCCGGTCGGCTCCCCGCCCACACTCACAGGTAGAAACATGACGTCCACCGTGCAGCTGCTACACACTACCAACATCACGACACAAACACGACAATGTCAGGCTGTTTCTATTTGATTTAGACTTGAACATACTCTGTTCTATTAGACACACTAGTTTGGCATCAAATAAAAGAGTGACAATTCAATGACCTCACCTGCTTTTGTCCTTTCTCCTACCACCTTCTTCCTCTTTAAAGGAAAAATTTTCCCATCATCCACAATGAGCGTGAGGCTGACCCGCTGAAGTCAAGTGTGTGTCGAAGCTAGCTAGTTAGCTCGTGTGACAAGGTGTCACTACGCCAGTAAAGTAGTTCTTCAGTGTAACATTGACAGTAACATTGTCAAATAGCATTTTTTCAGAAGGCTTTGTAAGAGGAATATTTGCAACTCATTACATAAATTAGCTGTTTTTATATCTTTATAATGCACAAAAAAAGAGAAAGACATTTTTTAAAGTACAGTTTAAGTGAAAAAAGTGAAAAATGACTCCTAATAATAGCAGTGCTGAATTTGTCTCTAATTGTCGCTGCAACATTACATGGTGTGATCGAGCCTTGTGACAGATAGCTTTAATTATAAGCACCACTTCTACAAATCGTTCACAAACCTACAGGCTATTTGAGCGTGAGACACCCCTCCACCCCCCCACCCCACACCTCTTTCTTTGCTATTATAGCTGTTTGGAATCCTGCTTGCTAAACCATAATTGGTGTTTATGATCGTGTCAGAGTTGCTCTACTTTTTTAACAAATTGGAATTGAAACCTATTAGCGCAAACTACATGCAAATTGATATCCAAGGCTAATAATGCTGCAAGGGTGTTTCACAGTTGCAGTGAACATAATTTACCCCGGTGTTTATTTCATATATTTGTATTTGCACATGAATGTACCCAGGTGATTGTTCATTAATATGCATATGGAAATTTGCATGTAATCTCAATAAAGGCAAAGGGAGAAACAACAAAAAGGGATACAAGGGCTAATGAGCTAAGAACAGTGAGACAGTGTTGGTTCAAGACGGTTTACTTGGGATGGCAAAGGAGTGGCAACAGGTTTCGGTGGGGCGGCATCCCCTATATGTAAATGGTGTCAACAAAATATCCACAAAAGTATTTATTGTATCGTTATGCCTTCTAGTCTGTTGTAGAAATATAAACAATATCAATACAGGTTATACAGGAGACTTAATTAATCATAAGAAAACCTGAAAAAACAAAAGCCATCCATTTTCGCTTATTATCCGGTTCAATTGATTACTGATTGACTACCAATTTTGAGGCTGACTACACTCTGGACTGGTTGCGAGGCATTCATAAGACGCATCTATACATAAGCATTCACACTTCCATTTACACCATCACTGAGTTGGAGCTGAACCCAACATATCAGGAACATTTCCTGATACAATACAGAGAATGTACTATTATTTTCTGTCATCACCCTTTTTTTTCATATATTGATGTATTTTCTATGGACCAACCACTGTATGAGTTGCTGGCACGAACGTTCTACATTCAATCTGAATATTTCAACAATTTCCAAGTTCCAGTATGTTAGGAGACCTTACTATTTGAGAAGCACTCCCCTATATCATTTTTATTGGTTATGTATGTTATTTGGTTGTTTTTTAGGTTACTCTGTGTATTTGCTAGCGGCTCCACCTCCATCCACACCGTGGACCGTAAGCCTTAGTTTATGTATTTATTATCGTCCCAGGGCTTGAGAGCACCCGAGCTTTTCCCGAACGTTTTGATCTTGTGAGCTCTTGTGACAAAAATAGTTTATGAGCTGTCTAATACTGTACCGTTCTTAACAGTCTAAATGTTATTGTGCTTTCGTTGATTTACAGTAATGACACAATTTACAAGGGTATTTTTTTTCCGAAAAATTAAGGTTTTCAGCTAAAATGAAAGGAAAGGTATACAAATCTGTGTTGAGACCAGTAATGTTGGTTGGTTTAGAGTAGTGCCACTGAGGAAAAGACAGGAAGCAGAACTGGAGGGAGCAGAGATGAGGATGCTGAGGTTCTCATTGAGAGTGACTATGATGGATAGGATCAGGAAGGAGTACATTATATTACATGTTAGAGGCTTCGGAGATAAAGTCAGAGAGGAGATTGATATGTTGTGGCGACCCCTGAAGGGAAAAACCCAAAGAGAAAGAATAAAAAGACGATTTTTTTTCCCCAAAAAATTATCAAGAAGATTATTTATATTATATATATATATTTAACATTATATTATATTTTTGGGGGTTCTAGGGATTTTTGTGTCGGAAGCATTGTCTCTCTTCCTCACTCTCCCCGTGCACTTTAAAAGTACGTATATTGTAGAAGCTTTTAGTAAAATCTCAGCTGGAAAAAATGACCAGGATATAAACATAACCAACTTTCAACCCAACAAATGGCATTGTGGTTTAGAATATATCAGTTACATAATACAGGAAATCACAAAAGAGTTATTGATCAATGAAAAGCCATCAAAGAACTATCAAGCAGCTACGACATATTGTAGTTTTTATTCTAAACTACCAATTGTAATTTCAGTGATATTGAGAACAGGCGGTCAGGGCTCTGTTTTATTTGGATGAAAGCTACTTGAACCAAATAATAATCCTCTCATATTAGACACTCATGAAGCATGTCATCTCTCAAAGGCTCATGTTCATGTAAATTCAACAAGTGACTCGTCTGGCTCTACTAGCTAATGAGACCTGTCAATTTGGATGCAACCCCTCAGAGCAAAACACACACTTGCACAAAAAGCCGACCGGAGACACAAAGCATGTTTGTCTAGCGGAGGACCGATGCTAATCAGCCACTTGTACTGTTTTCAAAGACACAAATCTGATATTTGCATTTCTGTTGGGAAATATGATGAGTGGATTTGGCTTTTATGTCCAAGTGTGACAAGTGGACCTCACGAGAGGCCCTTTGGGAGTAAAGATGTTTTGTCTGTTGCTTTGTACAACGTGTCATCTACCATCTAAACTAGACTTGGGGTGAGAGGTGGGGTTACACCCTGGATTGATTGTCAGTCAATCACGTTGGGCTATTCATGTTCTATTCATTCACACAGTGCTGCTTTTCGCCAAGTATTGCAATCCGCTTATATAGTCGACGTCCCCCGAGCTGCCTGATGAACATACACATAAGCTAGTCGACATAACCTAAATCAAACTATCGCCAGAAACCTCAGAAGAATTACAAATGTTGGCATAAGTTTCCTCCATTTATGCATATATATTTTTGGATTATTCTGTTGCTGCGGTTATTTTGTTGTACATCTTGATGTAACATGATGTAAAAGTGACTATAGGAGTTTTATTTCATGTCTACAGGGAAGTAATAATGCTAAAAACCGTAGTTGGATGGTCTTAAACAGGTTTCCTGTGCTCTAACTATGAACATATTCCATGGAGAAATAAGGAATCCTGGAACTAATCAACCATAATAAACGAGAGACTGTATTATCTTCCAGTGGCTACAAGCAAAAATAAATACATAAATGGTTGCATATTTTTTTAGTATAAGTAAACATTACATATTGTTGTTGTTTCTTGATGCTTAGCAGTCATGAAGTTAACAATACTAAGTTAACAATACTTGATGGACTTGATGGAAAGTGTCCTTTGTGCCAATTGATGGTAATTACACGAGGTATGGATGTTGAGAGTGTCGTGGGAACTTTGTCTCAGCCAATGGCAAGGATGTCAATTTTGGGACACATCATCAATAGCGTACGTTTGAATCAGTGGGTGTTTCGGCCTTTCAACACCAGACACCGACAACTACAAGGTGATGAAGCCTAAGCCTGTGTCCCATTCCCAATCATGAGTAGAGTAATAAAAAGTAAAGTACTAAAACATATTTTGACATAAACAGACCCATTTTTCATAGAAATTACCCCTTTGGGTCTCGTTGGCTTATGCTGATGTCGCCTTATGTCGATGTCGGCGTGAGTGCAAAATAACACGGTGACCATGTTCTACTGTATTGCATCAGTGAATGCATGATTAATTGATTCTTTAAATTAATCGACCACTATAGACAGTTACTATGGTACCCATTGTATGGTCATATCACCTCGTACTTCGGTACAAGGTGCATTATTAAAAAAAAAATTAAAAAAAAACTTAAACTGTATTATGGAAAGCAGGAAGTGAACAAATGTAACAGTTACTGATTGGAAAAGTACCAGATGGAGGGGTAGGATTTAATAAGCTTTGCTTCTTCCTACTCCTTTTGGACATGTGGAACTGTGAACTGATTATGTGATGCACTCAATTGTAATCTGATGCATATAATCTGACCATTGCCATTACTATTTTGGTATTCCATTAATCTTTTTTAATGCAAATATCCTCTGATTTCAGCTTCCCGAATGTCATTCTTAGTCATCCACAAAAGCAGGCCTATTATCTTGAGATATCCACACACTTTCACTCTGGAAAACAGTGATCAACATGTTTGCCTCTTTTCTGATATGTTGCGGACCAAACCACTAACAGTTTTTGTTTGGTTTATTTCTCTGGCCTAACCCATTCCTTGATTAATCAAAACAACAAGCTTCCGATCAATCGCAAAAAAGTCTTGTCCAGCCATCAAAATATCTCCACATTCCTTAAATGAATCTGTGCCAATGATTCCTTGTTCCCTCGCTTCTAGCTGCCAGCTCAGCTGTCTGGTCCAGGAACGGCGGACAGGGAGCATCATCACCAAACTATGAGGCTCCACTCCACTCGCTGGTATGCACATCCACACCATCAAAGTGTTTAAAATATATATGAGGTGTTTTTTTAAGAGATTGACTTCACACCTATTTGTATTTTAGTAGTTTTCCCTTCCAAAAGCAAAACTTCTTCACCTTCTTCACAATTCTTGTGTTCTGAGCTGGGACTGAATGAGATGATTTAAAGAAAAATGTCTGCATGTTTACAATCTGCAGCAAAGTCGCATCGAGGACCGACTGGAGCGCTTGGACGATGCCATCCATGTACTGCGAAGCCATGCTGTGGGACCTTCAACGGGCATGACCAGTGGGCACAGTGACATGCACAACCTCATCGGGGCTGCACATACACACAACGGTTCCATGGGCTCTCTGGGAAGTGGCTACGGAACTGGACTGCTGTCGGGCAACAGACACTCCCTCATGGTAGGACCTGCTTTCTTGTAGCTTTGGTTATGTGCAAAAATGATAAACGGTGTCTTGATAATTGTAGTTCAGTACTAATTTAAAAAATATATACTTGAGTGTGTTTCCGTGAGTGTTCACCCTTGTATTGTTGTCATCAGATCAAATAATACCCATGCATTCACAACAGAAAAACACAAAACCAAAGGGAAGTCATATCATTACAGTTGCACATTACTTACTTAGTCGAGTTATAATGCAAAAGATGAGTTAGTTTTGTTCTTTTTGGTCCACTTGAAATGATAAACAACTATGTGATATAAGGAGATGTGGGAGGTTTGTAGGAGTGTTATGAAACACATAAACACTCTCAGATGCCTGGACATGTTCAGTCAGGCCGAGTTTATTTATTCTTGTTGGTGACTCTTGCACACCATTACACCATCTCACCTGTTTAGGTCTCCTTAGGTCTCTGCTGTGACATCATATGAA
The DNA here is from genome assembly GCF_030265055.1 of Doryrhamphus excisus. NCBI lineage: Eukaryota > Metazoa > Chordata > Actinopteri > Syngnathiformes > Syngnathidae > Doryrhamphus > Doryrhamphus excisus. Next base: position 15,346,286 of record NC_080467.1, read on the forward strand.
TTCACACACATCTGTACTTACACTTAGTCTTTTCAGTGCATAAGAGCAGCCACACTGAGAAGTGCAGTTGTCACTCGCCACTTTGTGGTTTGAATTTTACAGCTTCACTCCAACACAGACTTAAAAAAATAAATAATGAATAAATCAACCCGTTTCATGGTTGAATATGACCTATTATTAGTCCATAAAATATGCACACTTACATAATCTTGGCTTAAATGAATCATTTTCAAGCACAAAAATGGCTAAATGAAGGAAAATACAACTATAAGGCATTCAGAAGACGCATTTAAAGACGTGATACTTGGATACTAGGTTATCACATGGTTTGTCTGGTATCAGGCCAGGTATCATGCCCCCAAGTGTCAGTATCAGCCCGAGACCGAAGGTCGAGTATATTATATTAGTATATTATCACATACTATTTAATCATGAGCTTATTATCACGTTCTATTTAATCAAAAGACCTTTTCTGTTTCCAGAAAATGTTCAGTTTATTACATGTATTATATCTAAACAGTGTAAACACAATAATTGCAAAAATATTTCAACAATATTTTATCAACAGTCTTATCTTATCAATGTCTGACAATTAAAGTTCCATTAATGAAGTTTGGGTTTTTTGATGACTGGAGAAGCACTAGGAATATTTATAGTTACAGTGACATTTCCTGTCACATGCGCGGAGTTTAGAAAATTAAGCCCAGGAGACCACTTCACGACCTGGGCTCGTGCGCTGTTCTCTAATTGGTTGTTTCACGGGCACGATACCAGAGCAGCGCGCTCTGAGTGGACAGCTACGGGGGCTGATACTGGACATGGTTAAACTCTATATTTTATCAGTATCACTGCCCTGGGCTTTGACACAGTATCATTTCTGCCTTTTCCCGTATCATTCATGGGCGGTTTCTAGGGTACAGGGCCAATTAATACTGTAGTATGTGATAAATGATAGTATTTCATACTGATGAGTAGGTGTCAGCCATGTTACTCTGGCTTTATTTATTTATGTAGTTCTGAGCTGCTGTTTAGAGTATGTCTGTAGAAAAAGTGTCAATTTTGTTAATTCTCTGTTTTGAGCATCTGCCTGTAAACACAGTGCCCTGTGTGATGAATAAAGAGGCATCCTGAGCTGATGTCATTCAGTCAGCATTACATTACATTAATAGGATAATAGCCACCAAAGTTATCTATTTTGGCTTCAATGTGGAGATTATAAACACAAAATAAAGCAATTGTGTTTTGATAAAAAAAATCCATAGATCGTGAATACCGTACTGACAGAACTATTCCTTTTCAGGCACAGATGAGGAGATAGTATTTACTTGGAAATTTGAACATCTGTGGTAAATGTGTGTGTGTGTCACCCTCATCACGGTACTGCATCAACGTTTCTGAAAACACGTTTTCTTCTCACCTCAGTTGCTATCCCAACTCGTAAGCATATTGCTTCTGTTGTGTGCTTAATGTTGAGACGTTCGTGTTTAAAATAATGAGACACACCCAAACACCTGGTTTACTCATTACAGATGTGTGTGTGTGTATGTGTGTGAGAGCAGGACATGAGGTGTGGTTTTTGGAGAACCTTTGCATATTTTGTGCATTGTTGTCAGGACAGGATGTAGCCACGATGATGACCGTGTCTCTTTCTCTGCTTGATTAAAACATAATCACAGGAACTGAGTCCCATTCAGTTCATTTAATACTTTACATAAGTGGTCAATGTGTATTAACGAGTGTGTGACTACACGCATGGTCGCTTTACCTGCTACTAAATACAAATAACTTTTTTCCTTGTACATATTTCCTACCCATTTGTGTTTCATCATGTTTCTAGATGTATTGAATTCACTCGCTCAGTCTTACACACACACACACATACACATACACACAGCTGTATGTAGTTTAGTTGTGTTCGGGACAGACGCCTGCAGATTGAGGTCATAACTGTGGGAAAACAGGTGGCAGACTGATGTGGGTGAGAGGAAAAGAGAGACTCACACAAGAGCCATGAATGCAACATCCACGTACGGCGCATACAGACTTGGACACATACAATATAAACATTCGAAAGTGAATATTTCCTTAAAAAGCCCAATAGAAAAGCAGTGAAGACCAGATGTAGTAATTGGTGCCATTGCTTTTAGATGTGTTCTTAAGGTCTGCACTGGATTTGTGACACATTGTTAAAACTGGACGATTGCTTCCATATGTGCTCTTATCTCATTGCCCTCCTAAAATGAAAGCACATGTCACATGTTCATAATTGTTAGGGCACCAGAGGGCGCCAACTATTGGCCATTGGAGGCTAAATCAGTTAGAATTAGGCTAGAGTTACCATATTTGAATTTGCAAAAGCAAGGACACACCCTGAAATGACATACTCAAGTGATACTTGACGTGTACTCAAAGATTCATTTTTGTATGAATAGAAAATTGTTTTATTAAATACCAAAGGCACATTCCAAAGAAAATCTTTGACATAGGAATCTGGTGATCAAATGCTTGTTCGGTTTTGGAATGTAAGCAATATTTTACCAAAGAATGTCCCCTCTAAAGTTGCAAGAACTTGGAAATGCTACTATCAGTGTACCTAGCATTCATACATTCATTCATACATTTTCTACCGCTTAACTTCAGGAGGGTCATAGGCATGCTGGAGCCTATCCCAACTGTCTTCGATACACCCTGGACTGGTCGCCAGCCAATCACATGGCACATATAGACAAACAACCATTCACACTCACATTCATACCTATAGACAATTTGGAGTCGCCAATTAAGCTAGCATGTTTTCGGAATGTGGGGGGAAACCGGAGTACCCAGAGAAGACCCACGCAGAACATGTAAACTCCACACAGAGATGGCCAAGGGTGGAATTGAACTCAGGTCTCCAAGCTGTGAGGCCTGCGCGCTAACCACTTAAAGCTAAAAAAAATTGACAATGACATTGAAAAAATAACAATGAAACAGCAGGGTAGAGTTATAGAGACATGGTTTTATCATATCAATATTGATGAGACATAGAAAAATGTTCTCCCGTTTCGTGTGGAAGTGGTAGGGTTTTGGGCTTCTTAGTTTGTCTTTACTCCCCACTCTATTTGAAACTGTTCACTAAGTTTAGAACAAATAAATTGGAGGCTAACTAGTTTTGAAATTATAAATAGTGGGAAGTGATGTTGATGCTCAGTTACACATTCTTCCAAATTCAGACTCATGGCCGACCTTTGCATGCTGCACAAGGCTAATTTCTTCAGATAATAAGAACATTTCTGGTCTATCGGAACTTTTTTCCGGCTGGCTGGGGAGGGCTGAGCTTATAGAAGGACCAGACTGCCTACTGTGGTGCAACTGTGTTATTTCGCTGTCGTGCTTGTACTTTGGAGGCCTGACCACACCGGAAAGCTGTGTTGTTCTTGGAGTATTGGAGATTTTTTTAAAATATTGAAAACATCAGGGCACTGAAAAAAAAAACAAAAAAAAAAACGTTAAAATATGTGATTTTCCAGGCGAAAGCAGGAGGGTCTGCCTGAACGTTCATGTTTGGTCCGTGGCAGTGATCGACCAATTTGTTTGTCCTACTTGAAAGTTGAGTTTCTCCTTCTGATTTTTGTTTGTTCTGCAACTTGTTCATTTTTAAGTAAGCTGAGAAGAATAGTCTAATTTAGCTTAGCAAATGTGCATTCTGTTATGGTTCTCTCATAGACAACAATTGTGTAAACACTCAGGACAATGTGTGTTGCCACTTGCAAGTCTTGTGTAGATATTTCACACGGGATGCCCAGCTTCAATGGATGGGTGTTGGGATCAAACCTCTGCGAGTTGAGTGTACCACTACACGACTAATGCAAGTTAACTAAACCAGGTTCCATGTGTGGCGTCATGCAGAGTGAGCTTTGAGGCAAATTTTTCAGGTAATTTTGGGTGTTTTAAATCTAGTGATGATCAAAAATCACAACTGTGCCTTTGGTAATAATATTAATATTCATTTGATAATGGTGAGTCGTGTTATCATCCTCATTGCTGTACGTATTTATCTGAAGTCATGGCTTCCAGCGTTGTATGGTAATATACCGCTCTGAGGTATGTTACTATTGCCATTTCTGCTTTGTCTGCCTCAACCCTTGCTAGTCTCGTGTTAAATGAATATTTATCAACACAAGAGGTTGCAGTCATTGGATATTGTTCTTTTGCCGTATGTTCATGGGGGATCACTACATTAATTACCGTAAATGCTGTTGAATTGCATAATATAACAGGTTTCAGCCCCTGGCCGAACTAATATGATGTAAAAGTGCACCTGCGTGAAGAAAAAAAAATAGGATGCATTTATTTCCCACATCTAACAATCCACAGTAAACCTGATGTGTACTTTTTTTTTTTTAATCCCATGATTTCACTCTAGGGCGGCACGGAGGTCGAGTGGTTAGCGCGCAGACCTCACAGCTAGGAGGACCAGGGTTCGATTCATGTGTGCATGCGTGGGTTTTCTCCGGGTATTCCGGTTTCCTCCCACATTCCAAAAACATGCTAGGTTAATTGGTGACTCCAAATTGTCCATAGGTATGAATGTGAGTGTGAATGGTTGTTTGTCTATATGTGCCCTGTGATTGGCTGGCGACCAGTCTAGGGTGTACCCCGCCTCTCGCCCTAAGACAGCTGGGATAGGCTCCAGCACCCCAGCAACCCTTGTGAGGATACGCAGTAGAAAATGAATCATTATATTATTATTATTATTATTATTATTATTATTATTATTATTATTGTCGTCATAAAACCTTCATGAATGACTATTTGTGTTTCCTGGTTTGATGGCTTCCATCTACATAAAATGAAACTGCAGTTCTTTGTGTCAGTTTTCTGCAATGATATTATTATGAAGGTACGGTGGTTGAGTGGTCAGCGCTGTAGACCTCACATCTAGGAGACCAGGGTTCAATTCCACCCTCTGCCATCTCTGTGTGGAGTTTGCATGTTCTCCCCGTGCATGCGTGGGTTTTCTCTGGGTACTCCGGTTTCCTCCCACATTCCAAAAACATGCTAGGTTAATTGGCCACTCCAAATTGTCCATAGGTATGAATGTGAGTGTGAATGGTTGTTTGTCTATATGTGCAACCAGATTGGCTGGCAACCAGTCCAGGGTGTACCCCGCCTCTCGCCCGAAGACAGCTGGGATAGGCTCCAGCCTCGCTTTTTCCCTCGTGAGGAAAAAGCAGTAGAAAATGAATGAATGAATGGTTTCACTCTCTCCTTTCTCCACCCAACAGAAAATTAGAAAAATACATATATGTCATAACGTTGGAAAATGTTCCTCTATAAATGTGTGTGTGGATGTAGTAAGAGCAGGTGCTTTCCTTCAGTTTGCAATGTTGCACAGAGGGCATATTGTATGTACATTGTACAGTGTTAGCATGTGAGTAACCCCATTTTCCCTGAAAATGAACCAATATTTTTGAACCAGTGTGAAGGGAGGGGCACATATATAAAAAAAAATATCAAAATTATTAAACATATTTTAAAATACAAAATGTATAGGGACTCACCACTAATAAGTGATAACGTGAACGGTATAGATGTGTGTGTTCAAAGTAAAGAATGCAGTTTGTCTTCTATTATTATTTATATGCAGAGTTTACTTTATTCGCTTCTCTCAGACACATACGTCTGCAGCAGTACTGCTTTGCGCTGTTTTTCTCCCTTTCTTCTGTGAAATCAGCACACCCGCTCTCTAACGCGCACACGCACACACACACACACACACACACACACACACACACACACACACACACACACACACATACACAAACACAAACACACAGATAACCACCATTGCAGTTGGCAGTTATTCACTAGCATCACCCCTGCGTCTTAATCCGGCTGTGTTTTGTCACGTTATTATTTGTTTTAACACAAATACAGCACTGGCTTTCTCACTATTTGCCACAACGGCCACTGACCTTTGTGTGACCTTGATGTCCTGCACGGCTGCCTGATTTGCTTTGATCCTTTTTCGTTGCTTTAATTCAACATGAACATAAGAGAAAGGCCTTTAAATGATTTTCCTCGACTGACAATAAGTATTATATGATTATTCATATTTTTATTATTGAAATATTATTTTAATAATAATAATGAACAATAAAATGTTTGATATTATCTAATTAATATTTATATGAATGTTGAAAATGAGAAAATACTAAGGGAAGTGTATTTTACATATAAAGTTATGAAGACTTTTGCTTCTCACAGCTGTTATGGTGCGTTCAAGGCACTCTACTTCTGTTCTCTTTTGAGTGCATGAGCAGGCTCAGAATGAACCTGGCGAATGATGAGGTTTGAGGGGCGTGGCTCCAATTCGCGGCAACGGTGCAAACCTCAATAGAAGCAGCAGATCAGTGTATATGTGTAATTTATTTATATTTCTCTCTACCGTCTGTCTCCTCATCTTCCCTTCCTCACTGAACTAAATTAAGGAAGAGAGAAGGAAGGCTCGTTAAAATATAAAAGCCCTCCATTAAAAATGTACGCCAGCCTCTCTTTTCTCCCTCACTGCTGCCATTTTACATTTGGGAATCCAGGCGGTGATGAAAGACAAAAAGAAAAAGAAAAGAGAGAAAGATGAGTGTCAAATAATGAATAAGGGACACACACGGATATATGGATGGACAGATGGAGAGACATTACCCATAAACACTGACTAACGCTCGTCATGGCGACTGAACTGATGCATGGTCGACATTTTGTGATATTTGTATGCGGCGAGAAAGGACGTTGGCAAGGCCTTGTTGTTCGTCGGCGGGATGAACAAACAGACATGTTCAATACAACTTTATGTACACTATAATAACCGTGCAGCATTAAGAGTCATATAGTGCAATGTTATCATCAAAAGAGCTACAATACGATGATTATGCTCCCAAATTATTTTAAAATCACCCCTCCCCTTTTCAAAATGATCAGATTTTCTCCTTCACCACGTCGTTCTTTCCGCTCAGTGGCTGGTTTGCCCAGCGAGCCAGCACTGCCCCTGGGATAACATCTGCAGGAGCCCCCAAGGCCCCCCCACTGCTGGCCGCTTGGTAAATTCATCACACTGTTTGGAGAACATTTTTGGCATCATTTCATAACTCTTTTTATTCATCCTGTTCTATGAAAGGCAATATATATCAATAAATATCATAACATCCGTCCCTCTAATGAACCCTCATTCAACAAACTAGTACTATTTTAGTACTAGTGCTATCAAAGTAAAAGGAATGGTGTAGCATCCATAACAACAGGATGCCGGAAAAGAAACTGGCATTACAAACACATGTACACGTGGCGTGTATACACACACACACACACACACACACACGTAAGAGAGCCCATCTCGTGCCAAAAACAGTGAGTCCCCGCTGGAAGCTGCTTGGTGCTCTGGGAATTAGAAATCCCACAATTAAACATATGGGCATTAAGATAATTGTCAGTTGATGTGTTGTCGTGTGTGTGTGTGTGTGTGTGTGTGTGTATGTGTGTGTCCGACAGATGGATAGGTTTCAGCCAAGCACATACACACACACACACACACATTCATTCACATACACCCATATAAAATATATATAGAGAGGATATATAGGCCGCACACATAAGTAAAACCGTAAAAAAAACTAAACGTGCATGTCACTTTCAGATCCTGTATGATGGGACAGAAAGAGACACACTCCCCCTGTCTGTGTGGGTCTTAGAAAGGTAGATAACGCCCTCCACAGGCCAAAGATAGAACAACCAGAAGGAAGTGTAAAAAGGATCATAATGTAGGATGAAGCTGCTAGGGTTAAAAAGTGAGAATTATGTATAGCAGGTAATGGTAATGGTTTTATTTCATTTGAACATGCATCAGATTACAATTGAATGCATCACATAAACAGTTCACAGTTCCACATGTCCAAAAGGAGTAGGAAGAAGCAAAGCTTATTAAATCCTACCCCTCCATCTGGTACTTTTACAATCAGTAACTGTTACATTTGTTCACTTCCTGCTTTCCATAATACAGTTTAAGGTTTTTTGGTTTTTTTTTTAATAATACACCTCGTATCGAAGTAGGAGGTGATATGACCATCCAATGACATAATGTGGACCATAGTAAGTGTCAATATAGTGATATATATAGCACATCATGACTGGTTCAAGACTCTTCATCCTTGTATTTAGCAAACATCAACTGCTTGTATTGTTTCTTGAATTGGCTCATCGTTGTGCATTGTTTGAGGTCCTTACTCAATCCATCCCATAGTTTGATTCCACATACTGAAATGCTATGGCTTTTTAATGTAGTCCTAGCATATAAGTGTTTCAAACGTACTTCTTCCCTGAGATCATATTTCTCCTCTCTTGTAGAGAAGTATTGGATGACATTTTTAGGTAATTGGTTGTTTTTAGCCTTATGCATTATTTTAGCTGTTTGAAGATGAACTATATCAGCAAGTTGATGAAGTATTTGTGATTTTAGAAATAAGGAGTTAGTATGTTCTCTGTAGGCGCCATTATGAATTATCCTTACTGACCTTTTTTGCAGTACATTTAGCGAGTGAAGATTGCTTTTATAGTTATTAGCCCATATTTCCACACAATAAGTAAGATATGGTAGAACCAGAGAGCAATAAAGAGTGTGGAGTGATTTCTGATTGAGAACAAATTTTGCTTTGTTCAATACTGAAATATTTCTGGCCACCTTATGTTGTACATTTGTAATATGAGGTTTCCAGCTCATATTTTCATAAGTAACGATTGACAGTGTATATTGACATTCTTTTTCATAGAGTGCAAATTGAAAGAGAAGCCCACTAACATGGTACAACACTGTAGTTGTATCAGTCAAATATTTTTGGTTTAGTACACTTAATTTTAATTTAGCATTATTTGTAGGCATTTAATTATGTAGAATAAATAAACAAAACCTATCCAGCTATGTCCTATTTCTGTCTCCCCAGGTGGGTTCTCACAGAGAAGACAACGGCATGGGCAGTTTACGTGGTGGACATTCCATGGGGGCAGTGCCCCAGCTGCCCGCTCAGTCAGCCACCTCGCCGGATCTCGGCCAACCTGACCCTTACCGAGGTAAACCCCCACCCATGCTCATGTTGGAACAGAACTCTGAATTGACATTCCATAAATCTGTACGTTGACAAACATTCAGATTGGATGGTTTCAGGCCGATGCAGACGCACATCTCAGCTGCAAAAGCCTCACATTTACTGAGCAGTAAAAATCACTAAATAAATATACAATATGAATATGGAGGAGGGAAGTGTATATGAGCGCAATGTGAAACAAATTAGCCCTGAGCTCTTTTTAAAGGCTGCAAATGAGTTTGCTGGCAGCAAAGTTCAGCAAGCAGCAACCACAGCCAAGTGTGTAATGAGGTGAGAGAGAGGGAAACACACACTCAGAAAAAAGGAGAGAAAATGTTCCTCATTTTAACACACACATACACACACACACACACACACACACAGTATTTGAGGTGTTCAAGGCCGTAAAAATGGGTTATTAAATGTGTTGGCAGCACGGATGAATACAATCAATTCAGAATCAGTGATTAGCAGGGACTCTTACTAGGTTTTATTTCGATTTAGATCAGAGTAAACCATTCACAAGCTCAATATGAGCTGGACGTATTTATTTCACGAATCATATATATCCAATTGATGTCATGGAAACAACAATGCAGTCAAAATTACTAAAAAATTATTGATATTTTTGATTGTTTAAACTTGACTTTTTCTATATTTTAAGTAAAAACATTATGGGGGACAAATTATATCGTTATTAGAATAGTTTAATAATTACCATGTATATTGTAACTAAAATATAATTTTTTAAAAAGAGCAGTGTTTCCCAAAACCCAGGTCCATATTTTTAAAATAGAAACATGAGCTATATAACTATAAATATAATATCAAATGGATACACAAGCTAATAATGTCCTAATAATAATAATGCCATATATGTGCCCTGTGATTGGCTGGCAACCAGTCCAGGGTGTACTCCGCCTCTCGCCCGACGACAGCTAGGATAGGCTCCAGCCCCCCCACCCCCACGACCCTTGTGACGAAAAAGCGGTAGAAAATGAATGAATGAATGAATGAATGGTTGTTTGTCTATATGTGCCCTGTGATTGGCTGGCGACCAGTCCAGGGTGTACCCTGCCTCTCGCCCTAAGACAGCTGGGATAGGCTCCAGCCCCCCCGCGACCCTCGTGAGGAAAAAGCGGTCGAAAATGAATGAATGAATGAATAATAATGCCATTTACTGGAAAATCATGTAATTGTTTTGTCACAATACAACACTGTCAGAGATGTGATTATTTGTTGGAAATAATAATTTGAAGGAAAACTAATAAAAACGAATATAAAGTGAAGGACCCCACTCCCCCCAAAAAAGGGATCCTGAAATGTGATGTTTCCGTGTCGTCCTCCTGCCAGGATTCAATCAAACATTCAGACCCACAAAGTCACTTTCCACAGTTGTAAGCTGATTGAAATGCGTCTATTTATGCACAAACACACGATTGTATTGAAAGACACACGCAACACAAACACAGGCTGTCAGTCAAACGCGAACACAAAATGCCTCCAGTCAGGCAGACGGAGATCCAAAATGGCCGACAGTTGGTGGTGTATGTGTGGGAACAGAGGAGAGCGTTTGTGTTGACAGAGAACTTGGCAGCGGCCCAGTTGCCCATCCATACAGGCGTCAAATAAAGACTTCAGTGAGAAGACGAGAGAGGAGGTTGCATGAGCGTTTACGTTTGCACTACAGTAATGCACGCTGACATCTTGTGGGTCAAACACGTAAAACGCTTGCCATTTGGAAAACATTACCAACTTAATCCAGCCATTACAATGCCACCATTGCTTCAAAATAGTATTTCAACATAATAATACATGAAACCAGCTAATTCAAAAACATAAATGCAAATATTTTATACACGGTTATAGCTACCATAATTTCCAGAGTATAAGATGCTACTTTTTTTGTTACACTTGGAACTCTGTGGGTTAGCGCGCAGACCTCACAGCTAGGAGACCAGGGTTCAATTGGAGTTTGGAGTTTGCATGTTCTCCCCGTGCATGCGTGGGTTTTCTCCAGGAACTCCGGTTTCCTCCCACATTCCAAAAACATGCTAGGTTAATTGGCCACTCCAAATTGTCCATAGGTATGAATGTGAGTGTGAATGGTTGTTTGTCTATATGTACCCTGTGATTGGCTGGCGACCAGTCCAGGGTGTACTCCGCCTCTTGCCCGAAGACAGCTGGGATAGGCTCCAGCCCCCCCCCCAACCCTTGTGAGGAAAACCGGTAGAATGGAACTCTGTGGCTTATACAACGGTTTGGCTAATTTATGACCATGTTCTACTGAACTTCAAGACTACTACGAATTGTTCAGTGAGGAAACAGTAGCTCTTTTTTTGGCAGGAACCAATCACGAGCGAGAAGGGAATTCACAACAAGCTTGTCACCCATCAGAAATCGCCGGAGATTATTACTCAACAGTGTCATCTTAGATAGAAGGCTAAAATCATCACACAGCAACTTAATACTAAAAAGGTAGCTATGAAATATACAAGACAAGCACTCAATAGTAATTCAAATCAAAGGTGCATGAATAAAAATCCCCCTAGGGGAGGCATGACAGAAAATAATGCTCTGAACCACTGAGTTAGGATAACAAAACAACATTAACGAGTATGTGGTCACTCCTCCTTATAGTATCAAATGTCCCATTTCTGTAAAACTTGGTCGTGGAAGGCTTTCCTCCAGTTGCTCTGTACCCAGACCCCCACTCTGCTTTCTTATGGAAGACTCCTCTTCCCTTCCTTATGATTAACATTATGACACATATATCACTAGAAAGTGGGGCCTTTTGCTTCAGAAGCCATTGGAATTAGTTTGATAGTTCCAGACTTGCAGTCTTATAGCTGGCTATAGCTTCCATGTTAAAGATTGAAAAAGAAAATAAGTAAATTAATCTTCATGAATCAGTTTTCCCATTTTGAACCCGATTTACATGCAATAACATCGCTTGTCTTCTTTGACTAGCGCTGTCTGGAGGCCTTCAGGGCCAGAGCACATCTTCTGTCAGCTCGGAGATCAAATCAGAGGATGAGGGTGACGAAAACCTCCTGCAGGACTCCAAGCCCTTGGACCCCAAGAAGGAAGACCTCGACAGCAAGGATCTCAAAGCAATTGATAGGTCAAGATCTAGGTAACCCCGCCCCTTCAGACGTTCGCTTCTATCAAACCTCTCACTAGGCTGGTTTCCCAAAACACCTCCTAGCTTAGAAACCCTCCTGTGAAGCACCTGAAAAAGGAAGTGGTTGAAGTTGCGAGTGTTTTTGGGGACCCAGTCTTTGGACTTTGATGAAGTGACCAAGTGTGTTGAGAAGCAGCTAAATAAATCCTTTCATACCGAGACTTTTTTTTGCTCAAACAACACCAGGCAACTCTGTTTTTGGAAACACGGGTGCTGCTAATTGATTGGAAAAGCGCAGCAGCACCGCTGAGACAAAACAGAGCTTCCTGGTGGACAAGGGGCTATTTTTGTTTCATCCTGTTGTCTCTCCATGGTCTTGAGCCTGGTTTTAACTGTTTCTCACACAGCAGAGTAGAGCCCAATGCCGATTTTCTCAAAAGTAGTGCTGAGTTGCATTCAGGGGAGTGGAAATTCATTTCGATATTCATATTTAATTTGCAATGAATACAGTATTTGAAGTGTTACAGCTACTGTATGAATATCCCATCCTGGATGCAGTTAACAGGCTTCACTCCTCCAGTAAGAAACAACTTTGTTCACTTGGAGGTTGAATATAATCAGAACCATTTGGAATCCCAATCCCAGAGATGCATGATACTGACGATCATGATGCTAAAAATGCTTGTGATGGTGTAGACATCAGGACGTCTATACTGAACTTTCCTCCTCAAATGTTCCTCATCGACCACCGTAGCAACAACGATGATGAGGATCTATCCCCAGAGCAGAAGATGGAGCGGGAAAGGGAACGGAGAATGGCCAACAATGCCCGGGAACGCCTGCGAGTACGTGACATCAATGAGGCGTTCAAGGAACTGGGCAGAATGGTCCAGTTGCACTTAAAGAGCGACAAACCGCAGACCAAGCTACTCATCCTTCACCAGGCGGTGGCAGTCATCCTCAGTCTGGAGCAACAAGTCAGAGGTCAGCGTCTTGGTTGTAATTTGTCAGTACTGAGAAATAAACACATAAGGTACTATGTTGTGTTTTGGACCTCCAGGAGAGGGCAGCAGTGCCATCTTTTACCAAGATGTCCATCTCACTTTTTCTATCTCCTCTGTTTCTCCAGAGAGAAACCTAAACCCAAAGGCAGCCTGCCTGAAACGCCGCGAGGAGGAGAAGGTCACTGTGACGTCAGACGGGACTCCCCTCTCATTGGCTGCTGCACACCACGCCGCCATGGGCGATGGGTCAAACCCCTTGGGACAAATGTAAAATGCAGCAACATCTTCTCCTCCATGAATGGTCAGAAGATTTCACTTATTAACTAATCTGCTGTTGTACCTTCAACTCAAACACAACTACAATCATTGTGTCGAATGTCCAGAAAATTTTGGCTTCCAACTAATAATCTAAAAAAAAAAAAGTTTCAATGATATTATTTGTCTGTGGGCTTATGAATGGGTTCATTTTGCTAAAATAGGTTCTTAAAAAAGTGATAGAAATGATTCATTGCTTTTAACACACACACAAAGTATGAATATAAATGAATTATTTGTGTGGTGTTCAAATCATAGTGGAATGCCAGACGCACTGAATTACAGAAAAAAATAGAGCAGCCCACACTCCATACTCTCCTTTTAGTTGAATACACCGCTGTTAGTCAGTTCCTGACCATTAAATGTGCACAGAGCTGATAATACAACGGCTGGACAAAAGAAAGCAGACATGAGTTACTTTCAGTCTGGACTTGGTACATTGTAACAACAGATTGGCAGTAAGTGTGATTTTTAATGTGTGACTTTGTGTTCTGTCATTCTTCTTTTTGATTGAGCAGACTTTGGATGGTTTCTGTTCTTGGCTGTACAACCTGTTTTTTATTTGTGTTTGGGGTTTTTTTTCCACTTACAGAAATGTAGTCTCCAAAAAAATTGCAAAATTTAGGTGACCGAACAATCAACGGTTTTAGAAATACATCTCAAATTTAGCTATTGATTGTACGTTCGCTGGGATTTTAATCGTTGGACCAAAGGCTGTTTCATGTATTCAGTTTATTAATATTGAATCCTACTTGACGGAAATTCACGTATTGCGGCCGATTCTGGAACCTATAACGAGGGACGACTACCTGTGACCTATTATGTGACCAAGCCCACACTAGAGCTAGGCCCATCGTACTGTGTTCCACTTGGGACTTCATTCTTATTTGTATTTCATTTTTAATATAAAATGTGTTGGTTATCATGAAGAACTTGCATTACACTGAGACATGTAATGGTGCCGTGCTATTCCGTGAAATAGACTTGGTTCCCACGCATCCTGGAAAATCATTTGTTGACCAATTTTCTAGTCATGAAAACAGAAAAATGAAGAAATTGATCAAATGTCCTCCCCCTGTCTTGTTGCTAGATTTAGATTTAGCACGAAATGCTTCTAAAATGTTCACTGGAAAATATTTAGGAACCTTGATCGTCCAAAAAAAAATACTGTTACTTGACATCTTGCTGTTTTTTGTAACTGAAAGATTGCGAAATGCTTCTAAAATGTTCCCTGGAAAATATTTAGGAACCTTGATCGTCCAAAAAAAAAATATTGTTACTTGACATCTTGCTGTTTTTTGTAACTGAAAAAATTGTGAAATGCTTCTAAAATGTTCCCTGGAAAATGTTTAGGAACCCTGATGGTCCAAAAAAAAAAACTGTTACTTGACATCTTGCTGTTTTTTGTAACTGAAAAATTGCGAAATGCTTCTAAAATGTTCCCTGGAAAATATTTAGGAACCTTGATCGTCCAAAAAAAAATACTGTTACTTGACATCTTGCTGTTTTTTGTAACTGAAAAATTGCGAAATGCTTCTAAAATGTTCCCTGGAAAATATTTAGGAACCCTGATGGTCCAAAAAAAAATACTGTTACTTGACATCTTGCTGTTTTTTGTAACTGAAAAATTGCGAAATGCTTCTAAAATGCTTCTAAATGGAAAATATTTAGGAACCTTGATCGTCCAAAAAAAAATACTGTTACTTGATATCTTGCTGTTTTTTGTAACTGAAAAATTGCGAAATGCTTCTAAAATGTAATTTAAACAGCACAGACGGCAAAACACATAAGCGACAGAGAGACACGCCCAACGCATGTACTGTTACAGAATGTAGTTGTCATTTCTCCTTGTTTTTACATTAATTTTAATGCTAATCCGTGGCTTTGATTATCTTTACAATCTATGGTAAAAAAAAAAAAAATGACAGGCCAATATCAATTGGTATGAACTGTTTGACCGAAAACAATAACAATAGTATTGTCTACTCATAGGGTCGCAACAACGGATGCAAAAACAATTGCACTTATTTACTAAACATTTTTAAGGCTATGTTCATTCATCCATTCATTCTTATGTTATTTTTTGTTTTTTTCAAATGTAACCCAAACCTCTTTCATCTATACAGGGTCAGGCAAAATGATCTGAAACATTTGGAGGTTAAATAAAAGGCAAATAAAGTAAAGAAACATTTTTTTTTTAATTTTCGAAAAGTACATATAATGCCATTCTGTTTCATCATGTTTTAAAAATTAAATCAGTTCTGGCGGTGCGAGGTAACAAGATGGTGTTTGGAGCTGGTACGGGATCATGTCTACCAAGATTGAAGTACCATCGGAACGCTCGTTGTGTTGCAGTTACAGATTTGTTTGTTTTGATAAACGTTTCCACAATGAAAGCACCATGTTCATCAGTCCAATTCATGGCAGCAACTGAAAAAGAAACGAAAAACAATGGCATTATATGTACTTTTCGAAAACAAAAGCACTTTTTAGTTTCTTTACTTTATTTGCCTTTTATTTAACCTACGAATGTGTCAGATCATTTTGCCTGACCCTGTATGATGATATTGCAGTTTTAACATACCAGTCACATTTATCCGACCCATATGTTATTGAAAGTCGTGTTTCGGGATTGGAAATTATTCTCACCTGAAAAAGTCAAGGCGAGCTCAGAGATGCTTCAGACTGTTCGTCCCATCTTAACTGTTATAGTGTTACTTTCATTCTAACATCAGTGTAATTTTAATGCAGTTAAAACGCAGTTTACCATTTAATTTCTTCAAATACTCGCAAAATAAGTGTAACATTAGTACCCCTCTAAATGTGTACAAGGTCTTTGTGATTTACACTGCTTCAAAGTTTGGGTTTTTGTCATACTATATTTAGTTCTTTCTCTTCTCCAGGTCCAAGGTGCCAGAGTTCATCAAGATGATGAGTGACCACTTCCTCTGACAGCGTTTCCACGGACAACCCAGCAATCAATCAAAGCCACTGTCGCTTCAGCCAGACCAATCAAGATCCTACAGAATTTTTGTCTGACCGGTCACATCGGCCTCAATGTCTCCCGTCATGTGTCTCTCACCTTCATCTCCATCTTTGTGTCCTTCTTCGAAAAAAAAAAACCAACAAACTGCCGAAACACATGACTCACTTTGCATCTCCAGCTGGAATTAACTTCGTACAATGGCCGATGTAACAGGGCTGCTATCAAGTGGCTGTTTTTTTTTTGGGGGGGGGGGTTGTCAATGGACGAAAAAAAAACAACTATGGAATCGCCAATCATTCAAGAAATCCTTCAAAACTACAAGCATTCCCAGTTTTAAAGAACGTTGGGCTTCTATATAAGATATATGTAGTACTGTATATGTATATTAGAAAAAGAAAAATGTAAAAAAAAAAACACACAGAGCATGGGGGAGGCAAACAAAACATATCAAGTGTTGAAATACTTTTTTTTTTTTAGAACGACATTGTGCAGCCTCAGCATGTCTCTGATTGAACGGCAAACCAATGCCACACTGTGGATGAAGCTGTGCCTGACGTCCTCTTGGATGCAAAACAGTCAGATGGATACACACGGAGAAACAATGCAAACCGCACTGGTAGGTCCCCCCCCCATGTCAGGACCAGCCTTTTAGCGAGGCTGTCAGATGGCAAATCAATCAAGAACAACAGTTGAACATGTCATTATTCCCCCTTCATATACTTAAGTCATTTATTTAAGTGTACTAACTGATATCTTTTGAAAGCTGATACAAACATATTGGAGAACACAAATGGCCTGCACAGATCTCCTACTAGAGCAAGGACTGACATATTTCCAATCATGCAGGCGTTCAGATCCTAGTTCGTTATTTTGAATTTGGAATTTTTTTGAAAATTGTGGTACCAACCATGTAGCTAGCCTTATGGACAATGAGTGCTTTAGCTCTACCGTTGTCATCACTACAGTGGAACCTGTTTAAGTCGACGCCCGCTTATACCGAAAAACTAAAACTAACTAACAAAATTATGTTTCTTTTTTATTAAAAAGTCAACGCCGCCATGGCCGACCACTTTTGTCAGCATACATTCATTTCTATGTAAAATCAGTCTGTTTATGTTGACATATTGTAGTGCGGGTAACGGCATCTCCTTTCCTCTAATTGTTAAAAAATTTATTTAGAAAGTCATAAACATGTTTTCTATGCGCAAGCTACAACATCATTCATTCATTTTCTACCGCTTATCCTCACAAGGGTCACAGGGGTGCTGGAGCCTATCCCAGCTGTCTTCGGGTGAGAGGCGGGGTACACCCTGGACTGGTGGCCAGCCAATCACAGGGCACATATAGACAAACAACCATTCACACTCACATTCATACCTATGGACAATTTGGAGTGGCCAATTAACCTAGCATGTTTTTGGAATGGGGGGGGAAACCGGAGTACCCGGAGAAAACCCACGCAGAACATACAAACTCCGCACAGAAATGGCTGAGGGTGGAATTGAACTCGGGTCTCCAAGCTGACTCCAAGCGCTAACCACTTACCGCCGTGCAGCTAAATAATTAACAATGGCATTGACAAAAAAAACAATGAAACAGCAGGGTAGAGTTATAGAGACATGGTTTTATCATATTAATATTACATTGATGAGACATAGAAAAATGTTCTCCCATTTCGTGTGGAAGTGGTACCGTTTTGGGCTTCTTAGTTTGTCTTTATTCCCCACTCTATTTGAAACGGTTCACTAAGTTTAGAACAAATAAATTGGAGGCTAACTAGTTAGCAGGGTAGAAATTCTACTCACATTCATACCTATGGACAATTTGGAGTCGCTAATTAACCTAGCATGTTTTTGGAATGTGGGAGGAAACCGGAATACCCGGAGACAAAAACGTCAACATTGGTTGTGTATTAATAATGAAACCAATGAACCGCATATGCATAAAGTTACAAATTATTATGTGGCAGCTAGATTCTTTGCATTGTATTTTTAGAATGAAGTGTGTTTTTTTAAATCAATAATGCTAATATTAATGCAAGGTTTTACTTCACCAAATGGCTAATGTAGTCGTACATTAAAACACAAGCGATATGTTGACACTGTACAACACTAGCGCTCTGTACTAACTCTGTTTTTAGGAGTCTGATGCAAAAATGTTAGTTTTGAACTGAATCTCGGTGTCATTCCTGGGCCAAATCTTGGCTTGGACACTCACTAGTTGAATCATGCTCACACGAATACAATAGTATGAGGATGAGGATAAGCGGCATAGAAAATTGATGGATTGATGGATGGATTTTTCCATGCATTTTGGCCTCTCATCCACACACAAACGTAGGTTTTGTCCTTAAAAACAAAATGAAAAATGAAGCTGTTCATGTGATGAGAATGTTGTAACCCTTATTTAACAACATTTTAAATATAATGTACATCTAATATCTCACTATATTGACGGACACAAGTGCTATAATGTTTGCTCAGTCAGCTATTGATTTTTCAGGCTTCTGATTGGCTATTTTTTTTTTTAATTCCACTCATGTGGTTTGAGATTTTTGCAACACTGCAATGCAAGGGAAAATATTGGCGTTTATGTGGACATAAAAAAATGTTGGTCGTAGAACCAACAATATTAGTAGTAAATGCACAGATTTTCATTTTGCACAAATGGAGGATAACTTTTAATTTTTTTCAATCCCATTATGTTTATGTCTATGGCAGAAATAACTAGTAAATGTGCAGGCAAAGGCTGTTTTCGGTTATGTCGACAATCGCTTATGTGGAGTTAAACGGGTTCCACTGTATTTTTATCATTGGGTTATTATTGCTGATACACTTGGGAGAGGGTATACACACAAAGACAACGAAAATGCAAAAAAGTACAGACTGGAAGGTTTTAAGCTAACTGGACTATCTTTCTCGAGTTGGTATAAAAGCCCCTTTAACGTCACCACTTCCAAAACCTGCGGTATCTTTGGTCCCCAATCTCAGTACTGCCAGTACTCAGTTCTGCTGACCCAAGCCTTATGACCCCTAGTCCCCCCCCGCAAGCCTCTTGAGACCATGTTCTACCCCCCGCCACCCGACACAGCGGTCCCACAGATGCAATTTGAACATTCACACTTGTACCAACGTGCCTTTTTAGAGTTCATATCATTGGAGTTGCCAGAGGAAGACATTTACCTGGTCTTTTCATAGGATGCAAGCTTAGGAAAACCTGTTATTAGTCATTAGGTTCTATGCAGTCAGGTTTTTGTACCAGACCTGGGAATTTAAAAAAGGTTAAAAAAAAT
Source organism: Doryrhamphus excisus (assembly GCF_030265055.1). Taxonomy (NCBI): domain Eukaryota; kingdom Metazoa; phylum Chordata; class Actinopteri; order Syngnathiformes; family Syngnathidae; genus Doryrhamphus; species Doryrhamphus excisus. Next base: position 15,366,120 of record NC_080467.1, read on the forward strand.
AATAATAATTTAAAAAGTATTTTTTGGATAAAAAAAAAAAAAACACGAAATTGTATTTGATGTACTGTATGCTTACGTGTAACTAGAGCGTGTTCTGGCTTCAAGCCGCCGGGACAGACACTTGCCCTTGTCCCAGTTCTCCCCGTCCCTTGGAAGTCCTCCGTCACCCTGAACCCCCCAGCCCAGTTTTCATGGTGAACAACACGTCTCTTCTTGTATTATAGCTTATCAGCTTTTTATTCATATTTGATGGGCTTTTCCTTGAGCCGATGTAGTCTTCAGTACATGTGTGGTTGTATGTTGTAAAGCTTATCTTTTTCTTTTTCGTTTAAAGGAAAATAATTTTCATGTTTTTTTTTATTTGTATGTTCTGGTTTACATGTCTATTATAGAAAATGTAATAAAAAAAATACAAATAAAAAAGAAAAAGAAAAAAAATCAACGCAATTTGCTATCATTAGTGTTGTTCTCTTGACGAGAGTCAATTTTGACACAGTTGGAATCATACACAATCAAACTGGAAGCAAATCTATTTGAATAAATCAATCTATATATAAATGTACAAAAATATATACAATATATAAGGACAGTTACATTTTCTTTTTTTTTTCCTCTTTGTTTGGGGAGGAATTACTTTTTTTTTCCAAAGACTGAACTATCAGACCCCCAGTGTTCTAAATCTTCAAATGACTCCGTTACGTTCGTCTTTTGTTGCCATGACAACCTCTGCCTCTGTTTAGTATGGCGCCCCGCACAGGACAAAAAGGCACCGGAGGTCCAACAGCTACACTCACTGCTATCCACCATGGCAGCGACACACAGACATTGTAAATTGTATGCAACAAAACAGCAAACCCAACCCATATTTTGAAGAATTGTGTATGTAAAAGTTATATTTTTACATGTAGATGTTGTTATTTGTGTTTTAGAAATATGTTTTTGTTTGGGGCGGTGTGTGTTTAAAAAAAATGGCTTATTGAAATTGTTGTAAGAAAATCAGAAATTCCCAAACTTTTTTTTTTTTTACCATAATGGAGGGATGTTGGGATGATGAAAAAGAAAAGATGAAAAAAGATATTTGTTGAACTCCCCATGCCTCATAGTATTACCATTGTAACTGTATTTTTTGCAGAGAAAAGTGTAAATACTCCAACCATTTTCTGTGAGGTTTCAGTGGGGTGAGGACTTGCCAGTGAGATGTGATAATGATGATGATGACGATGAACCTGTTTTGAATAAAAACTGTATCTGTCTGGTTATACAATAGCCAATTTTCCATTGTCGGTACTGTTGTACTAGTGGCGGACCATCGGGAGGGGTTTTTGTCTGAATTTGCACCCAGAACCGATCATGTTGTAAGATTTTTTTTTTTTATGAACTAAAAAGAACAATACTACTAGCAAATGGAAACAGCCCTTAGACATGCTACTAATTTGATTGAATTATTTAAAAAAAAAAAGGCACCCAAAGAAATAACTGGCATATTATAATATGGCAATTCCTAATGATAATGTTTTATAATATGGAAGTTTTGTAATGGAAGTGAAGTCGTCAACAATCGTATCAGCTATTCCCCCAAAAAGAGTTTTTATCAAAAGGAAATGCTGCTTTGAATCGGACCTAGGTAGATCGCTTAATATTTGTCATCTGTAAATTAAGTGTTTCTAAAGAATGTTTCATTTAAGTTGATATTTTCTATTTGTTATATAATCATGTCATTTTGCATTGCTTGTCATTTTATGTTACTCCTGCTGTTTCTATAAGCCGATATGTTCTTTTTTTTCCCTCCGTTTCTTTTCCTTCCTTGTTGTACATGCACATCTCATTTCTCTTTTTCAGTGACTGTGCCAAGAGCTTTGTAATCTGTTTCTCTGTATCAGTTTTACTGCAATAATGAGTTGAATTCTAAAAACCTACGCTATTGTCCTTTGTTGTCACGGCAGTTTTACAAAAATCATGGTATACTCGCTGATATTGCAATACCTGCAGGGACATCATACAATGATGTTAAATATACAGTAAACCTCGGATATATCGGATTCAATTGTTCCCACTGGTTTTGTCCGATATAAGCGAAATCCGTTATATGCGTATACCGGAAAATGTCCGTTTTACGCATATGCGTATATGCGTAAATCGGATTTTATCCATTATAAAAAGGCACTTCCTTGACTATGTTTCCAATGTACCTGGACTGGGCAATGAAAAGAGACGTAAGGTAATGAGAATTTAACTTTATTGGACTCTGAGCATAACAAATTGTTAATTAAGCTAGGCCCTGTTACGCCCGTCAGGCCTACGTTATTTCCAATAGTGAGGTTAAGATTTCATTCACTGCTGTGCTAGTATTATTGACGTCACTCACCTTTATATTTGTCCTAAATCTGGAGCCAGGAGAAAGACAATAGCCAGTGACATCAACAAGATTAGCATAACAATGCGGCCATCCGATATATGTGAGGGAAATTTAATGGAAATGCATTGGAACGGGACTGGAGATTTTTTCCGAAATAGGCGAAATCCGTTATAAAAAATCCGATATATGCAATGAATTTTTATTGGAAATGCATTACAGAAAAACGTTTCTTTTTTATCTGTCCGTTGTGAGCGAATTTCCGATATATCCGAGTCCGATAGTATACAGCAGGGGGAAGTCATCAGTTCTTCACTTAAAAATATGGAACACACAATTTAACTGTACCACACAAACCATAAACGCTTATATATTTGGTAAATAATACTGTTTTAATGTCATTTATAACCCGCAAGGAATGCTGTTTACCTCCATTTGGCCAAGTGTGCACGTTGGTTTTCTTGACTGCTTTCTATGCAATTCAAGCGCAACCTAATTATGGAGCTTAATCCGCTAATTTGCGGGGTCATGAATGCTGAATGCCGTATAGCCGAAAGACACTGCAAATATCAGTCAATGTGTTAAAGGGTTTCATAATTAAGTAGTATAATCCTATGTTTATTGCAATATAAATACAACAACTGTCCAAGTCCAAATGTATTAAATATGTGCTATTGCACAGAGGTACCGAGACGAGATCCTGAAGCCCGTTGTTGTGCCGTACATCCATGAACATCACCTCATGTTTCAGCAAGATAATGCACGGCCCCATGCGTGGCCAGCATACTCACCGGACATGTCAGCCATTGAGTATGTTTAGGATGTGCTTGACCGGCGTATACGACAGCATGTACCACTTTTCCTCTGATATCCAGCAACTTTGCACAACCATTGAAGAGGAGTGGACTAACATTCCATAGGCCACAATTGACAATCTGATAAACTCTATGGGAAGAAGATATGTGGTCACCCCAGATACTGACTGGTTCTGAGTCCCCAGACCCCCAATAAAGCAAAAAAAAAAAATGCACATTTCTGGGTGGCCTTTTATTGTGGACAGTCTAAGGCACACCTATGAGGTTGGATGGATTATCTCCGCAAAGCAACAAGTGCTCACTATCACACACTTAGACAGATTTGTGAACAATGTTTGAGAGAAATGGTAATATTGTGTATCTGGAATGAATTTTGGATCTTTAAGTCCATCTCATTGCGTTTATATTTATTTATTTCTAAACTGAATAAAGTGAAGAAGACAAAAACTTACCACTTCCACACAGGATGGGAGGAGAACTACTTTTCACTCTATCATGCCGGACATGCCATGGTCAAATTGATGCGATGTGAAGGTAAGGCAGTGCTTCTCAATGTCAGTGCAGACCTGCCAATATGTACACATTTTTTTTGTACTCAACATGCAATTTGACTCTTGAATATGCTTGGTTGCTTAACAGCTGTAAAAGCAGCCTGTAACCTCAGCTACAGTGTGGTTAATGTTTGCATATCCATCCATGCTGACCTTCTTACCTTTCATGTGAATGATGTTTTTGTGCTGTTTCTACAGGTATTTGAACAGCGAACTGTTGTTGTAGATAAGACTGCCTAAGTGATGATTACATAGTACATTAAGCCATGCCAGTACCTACCTTACTGCAAGGCTCAACTGCGGGAGTCGTCATTTCTATCTGCTATTATTTCTGTAAAATAAAGAATAATAAACACAAATGTAACATTTTACGGTATCATTCATCAATGCAAAAATGTCTTCCACTACTGACATGCAGATGAACTTTTTGAAGCGTACACACAACAGTAGAAAGCCTACTTTGCACTTTTAAGCAAAAGAATGACAAAAAGAAGCTGTTTATCTGTGGAAGTGAATCAGCTCAGATATCTTATGTAAGTTATTGCAGCAGAGGGAGTTATCTGTGTGAGTAAAGGTTCTCTTTGTGGGACGCTCCCATCTTCAGAATTTCACTCCGGTCACACCCTGAAGCGCAGGTGACACACAGTCATACGTCTACTGGCTCTTTCCAAACCATTGCAAAAACAAATAAATGGGAGTGAATAAATATGAGTGAAGTTATTCGATGAAGGTTTGCATTGTTATTATCTAATTCCATATCATGCAACATTATGTTAAGTTGGAAATATATTTAGGTACCAATATGAATGTTAACTGATTATACCAGTCCACCAAAGTTATTGGCCATCCCTAACTGTTATGAATAAAGACACTGCTTATTCCTTGCCGACTTCTTCCACTGCAGACATGCTAGCCCGTTTGCTAGCCTCCGTGCTTTTGCTCTGCCCCTCCCCTTCCTGCATGCATGCATGGGGGAGATATTGATATCAACCATATGGTTGATTTGGATAACCTGCTTAAAGCGGACCTATTATTTCATTTTATTGGGTTGTGGACTCCTATAGAGATCTTCCAGAATCTGCACCTATTCCAGATGTATTTCCTTTCATTTGTGCTTCCCGCCAAAACATGAATTCATTCATTTTCTATTGCTTACCCTTGTTGCAGGGGTTGCTGGAGCCTATCCCAGCTGTCTTCAGGCAAGAGGTGGGGTACACCCTGGACTGGTCACCAGCCAATCACAGGGCACATATAGACAAACAACCATTCACACTCACATTCATACCTATGGACAATTTGGAGTCGCTAATTAACCTAGCATGTTTTTGGAATGTGGGAGGAAACCGGAGTACCCGGAAAAAACCCACGCCTGCACGGGAGAACATGTAAACTCCACACAGAGATGGCCGAGGGTGGAATTGAACTTGGGTCTCCTAGCTAACCACTCGCTCGCCGTGCAGCCCCTACCAAAACAGTTAAAACAGTGCGGTTGAGCTTAGAAGAAGCCAGACGTCTGGCAACCTCACCTGCCTGAGGAAGAGCATTCATTGTCGGACACACTTTGTCAGAGGCGCTGTTGGTGCTTACCACTAATGATGATTAACGGCTGGATTGGCAATCATACTTGTTAGTTTCACAGCATACAACTACACTCTTAAAAATGCTGGGTTATTTTTTTGACCCAATCGCTGGGTTGAGCCTGTTGGGTCATTTAATTGGGTTATTTTTATTGAGTTGGGTATTCTGAGAACCCAATTCGCTGGGTTATCTCTGTTGGGTGCTGAGTTATTTGCTGCTGGGTTGTGATTTCCATTATATTGTGCTGGGTTATTTTGGACAACCCAAAGCGTTGGGTAGAATTTTGGACACGCGCAACAAAGCCCCGCCCACAAACTTACTTCGTTCGGACCCCACATTTCATCTGAGGAGACCAATTTCAGCACGGAGCAAGGTTTGTTACATGCCCACTATTGTTTTACCGTAGAATTGACTTTATATTATTATATAAAACTTCATAAACTTGTTAAAATGTAAGTTCGTGAAGCACTGTTGAGTACTAGCTTCAGGAATGGATCGGTAACCTTAGCAAACTTCCATTCCCTCCAAAAGTGGCAAGCGAACACATTCGCTGGCGAGCTATGTAGGAACCAAACTATGTTGTTGAAGTTACAAGAGACGTGCACTATGTGTGATAGTTATGAGGACAAGGTCAGTTATCTCGTCAATTTGCCATTTTATGTGATATCAACTTAAAGAATCTCGTGAATTAATACGAGCGAGCTGATGAACCGGTGTTTTTTTTACGCTAGACTGCTGCATGCTAGCGGGCTTCCGTTAGCCACCGTCCACTGTATACTTAGCAGTTTCAACTAGTTTGGGCGCGAATTCAACAACAGTTTTGTAAGTCGCATATAAATGTGGAGAATACGTTTGGACTACTGAATCTTATTTCATTTCATGGTATGTTTGTTCTTATGGACCCTCTTTGTGATGTTTCAGTTCGCTGGAAAGCATCTATGGATGAGTTTGTCAGTTCCAACTTGACTGAGTGGCAGCTACCGGGGCTGATTGAAAGGTAAGTCATCTTCATGCCTTCATTTTATGGGTATTGTTTTACAGTAGCTACTGTGCCTACTATATGTTCTATACATAAGACATGGCGGTGGGTCAGTCACTGTAGCTTGTACCAATACCCAAATTTTGATTTGATTTTGATTGTGATCCATCTTGTGATTCCAATATATATTGCTGTTATAGTCAAAAACTTTGCTCACCACTGCTCTAGACAATGATGACAAACCCTCTATGGTACACATTATGATCCCAATTGGTAAAAAATGTTTGGGGTGTGTTTTTGTGTTTTAAAATAGACCAAGTAAACATAATCGAGACATTTTCTTAATATTATGTTAGGGTTGATTGCAATACGACAACACTGCACAGTAGTGGGACATATTGAAAACAAGACAGTTGTATCTAAAATTGTAATATATTATAATATTTAAAACTCATGTTCTCAACAATCTGGTAATGACACCCATAATTGTCCTACAGATGCCAGGGGAGAAGTCGCCCTGACGCTGCTGCCCATCCTGCTCCCTCCGCCGGTGTTTAAAAAGGGCAGGAAATTGGTCCGGGCGAGTATTCAGGAGGTGAAGAGAGCCTTCATCGATGTTAAGCCTGTAAGTAATTTACCTTTCAATAGAAATTAAAATGTAAATGAATTGTGAAATGACTCCAGTTGTTCTTTTACACAGTTTTAAAGCAGGACTCTTTTTATGAGGAGCTACTTGAAAAGATTGTATTTCGTGGAATGTGTGACAACGTAACATTTGGCTGTGTTTCTCATTTCATGAAGCACTATTCTTACAAGTTGTAACTTGGTGTAAGTTGTTACTCCATAGTGATGTGTGACGTATAAACCACAGACCAAACATAAGACTGGCCAAACCCCCTGAATAAATTGTTGAACACTCCATTGAATTTACAGGTGTCATACTTCTCCCTGTAGAATGTATATTGAAATAGCTTCAGTAGAGAGCTGATGACAATTGCTCTGCACTGCTAGAAATACTTACAAAATACTTACCTTTTTTTCTTTTCTCATCGTAGGTCGGAGCTAACATGGTGGAATACTTGCAGCAGGCAGAATCGCCTACCCATTTGTGCTGCTCACAGAGCCTCTTGTTCTATGTATATATCACTCTCTCATAGCTGTCCCCCTCACTTGTTCTTAAAATGTTATTTTTTTTGTACATAATTTGTTCATATGTGAAGGAAATGTTGTGAGTTGTTATATTTGTATGTTCTGTAAATGTTGAATTTTAATAAATATTTTATTGTTACATTGGTGTCATTATCATTGTAATATATTATTAATAGTATTAGCATACAATAAAAATAAATAAATAATAATATATATATATATATATATATATATATATATATATATATATAAATATATATGGTATATTGGCAACCCAACTTGCTGGGTTGAAATAACCCAGCCGTGTAGTAAATATGAACCCAGCGTTGGGTCATTTGAACAACCCAATGTACAACCCAATTGTTGGGTTAAGAGAACCAACCCAACTTGTTGGGTTAAAATAACCCAACGTGAGGTTGGTCCTATATTTAACCAGCGTTGGGTTGGGAAACAACCCAGATTGGGTTGTTTTTAACCCAGCAATTTTAAGAGTGTACACTCTTAAAAATGCTGGGTTATTTTTTTGACCCAATCGCTGGGTTGAGCCTGTTGGGTCATTTAATTGGGTTATTTTTATTGAGTTGGGTATTCTGAGAACCCAATTCGCTGGGTTATCTCTGTTGGGTGCTGAGTTATTTGCTGCTGGGTTGTGATTTCCATTATTTTGTGCTGGGTTATTTTGGACAACCCAAAGCGTTGGGTAGAATTTTGGACACGCGCAACCAAGCCCCGCTCACAAACTTACTTCGTTCGGACCCCACATTTCATCTGAGGAGACCAATTTCATCACGGAGCAAGGTTTGTTACATGCCCACTATTGTTTTACCGTAGAATTGACTTTATATTATTATATAAAACTTCATAAACTTGTTAAAATGTAAGTTCGTGAAGCACTGTTGAGTACTAGCTTCAGGAATGGATCGGTAACCTTAGCAAACTTCCATTCCCTCCAAAAGTGGCAAGCGAACACATTCGCTGGCGAGCTATGTAGGAACCAAACTATGTTGTTGAAGTTACAAGAGACGTGCACTATGTGTGATAGTTATGAGGACAAGGTCAGTTATCTCGTCAATTTGCCATTTTATGTGATATCAAATTAAAGCATCTCGTGAATTAATATGAGCGTGCTGATGAACCGGTGTTTTTTGCTAGCGGGCTTCCGTTAGCCACCGATAGTCCACTGTATACTTAGCAGTTTGAACTAGTTTGGGCGCGAATTCGACGACAGTTTTGTAAGTCGCATATAAATGTGGAGAATACGTTTGGACTACTGAATCTTATTTCATTTCATGGTATGTTTGTTCTTATGGACCCTCTTTGTGATGTTTCAGTTCGCTGAAAAGCATCTATGGATGAGTTTGTCAGTTCCAACTTGACTGAGTGGCAGCTACCGGGGCTGATTGAAAGGTAAGTCATCTTCATGCCTTCATTTTATGGGTATTGTTTTACAGTAGCTACTGTGCCTACTATATGTTCTATACATAAGAAATGGCGGTGGGTCAGTCACTGTAGCTTGTACCAATACCCAAAATTTTAACAGAGTGATCCATCTTGTGATTCCAATATATATTGCTGTTATATCAGCCTGTGAGTCAAAAAGTTTGCTCACCACTGCTCTAGACAATGATGACAAACCCTCTATGGTACACATTATGATCCCAATTGGTAAAAAAAAATGTTTGGGGTGTGTTTTTGTGTTTTAAAATAGACCAAGTAAACATAATCGAGACATTTTCTTAATATTATGTTAGGGTTGATTGCAATACGACAACACGGCACAGTAGTGGAACGTATTGAAAACAAGACAGTTTTATCTAAAATTGTAATATTATATTATATTATTTAAAACTCGTGTTCTCAACAATCTGGTAATGACACCCATAATTGTCCTACAGATGCCAGGGGAGAAGTCGCCCTGACGCTGCTGCCCATCCTGCTCCCTCCGCCTGTGTTTAAAAAGGGCAGGAAATTGGTCCGGGCGAGTATTCAGGAGGTGAAGAGAGCCTTCATCGATGGTAAGCCCGTAAGTAATTTACCTTTCAATAGAAATTAAAATGTAAATGAATTGTGAAATGACTCCACTTGTTCTTTTACACAGTTGTAAAGCAGGACTCTTTTTATGAGGAGCTACTTGAAAAGATTGTATTTCGTGGAATGTGTGACAGCGTAACATTTGGCTGTGTTTCTCATTTCATGAAGCACTATTCTTACAAGTTGTAACTTGGTGTAAGTTGTTACTCCATATGATGTGTGACGTATAAACCACAGACCAAACATAAGACTGGCCAAACCCCCTGAATAAATTGTTGAACAACACTCCATTGAATTTACAGGTGGCATACTTCTCCCTGTAGAATGTATATTGAAATAGCTTCAGTAGAGAGCTGATGACAATTGCTCTGCACTGCTAGAAATACTTACAAAATACTTACCTTTTTTTCTTTTCTCATCGTAGGTCGGAGCTAACATGGTGGAATACTTGCAGCAGGCAGAATCGCCTCCCCATTTGGGCTGCTGCTCACAGAGCCTCTTGTTCTATGTATATATCACTCTCTCATAGCTGTCCCCCTCACTTGTTCTTAAAATGTTATTTTTTTGTACATAATTTGTTCATATGTGAAGGAAATGTGAGTTGTTCTATTTGTATGTTCTGGAAATGTTGAATTTTAATAAATATTTTATTGTTACATTGGTGTCATCATTGTAATATATTATTAATAGTATTAGCATACAATAAAAAAAAAATATATATATATATATATATATATATATATATATATGGTATATTGGCAACCCAACTTGCTGGGTTGAAATAACCCAGCCGTGTAGTAAATATGAACCCAGCGTTGGGTCATTTGAACAACCCAATGTACAACCCAATTGTTGGGTTAAGAGAACCAACCCAACTTGTTGGGTTAAAATAACCCAACGCGAGGTTGGTCCTATATTTAACCAGCGTTGGGTTGGGAAACAACCCAGATTGGGTTGTTTTTAACCCAGCATTTTTAAGAGTGTATGGTAACTTCAAGGACCGCTAAACAAAGCGTAAAATTTCAACACATTACCAATGAAGCATGAATACATAAACATAAGCTTTCTAACAGTGTATGTTTTATCCATATTATCACATATTTATAAATTATTACAGATTTATGCAGAAAAAAATGAAATTTTCTGAGAAATAAAAATAACAACAACAATAATTTGACCTTTAAATCTAATATTAACAATGCTTAATCCATTGTATATGTTTCTCCAACATACAGAGTACATTTACACAACACTAAAAAAGATGCTGTGTCAAACAACAGACATGTGCAACTTTGCGCACGTGTGTGTGTGTGAGAAAGACTGTTCCATAGTGTAACCAGTTGAATGGGTGTGTTCCCAGCTCCAGTATGGAAGAATGCGAGGCATGGTTACCAGTTTTAAGCAACACCAAGTACTTCTCTGTGTTCAGGCTGACAAACATAGCAACTGGCTGCTGTTTAACCAACATTAGTCCACAGGAGACTCCACACCTCAACTGTAAACTGGCTTTACGACACTGATTCCCTTCTCTTTCCCTACCTTGACGATTTGGATGACCTTTTAATGAGATAGATAGTGAAGTATATATTGTATTGTATTGTAGATATTTGTATTTTTGTTAAATATGCCATTTATATGCTTGAAGTTGGGAAATGGCAAGCGACTACAGACCTATAACATAATGCTAAAATGGCATATATTGACCCACATTATATTCATTTTAATGACAAGTGACATCAAAGTAGAATTGAGGGAAATATATTCAGGTATTTCCCAAAGCTTGTTAAGGTTCATGACACGCTCCCCTTTTCCATTACTGTCACCGGCTGGTAGTAATATCACTTAAGTAGTAGCAGCTAGCCAACACTGTGCATTGAAGCAAAGTCAACAAAACTGACATTGGTCAGTACATATCTCTGTATTTTGTGTTTTGTTTTTATAATTAGCTTTTTTTTAAAACTTACAATGACCTGTCTGTCCACCTTTTTGTGTTTTCTTCATGTTTCAGCGGTTCTGCTGTCTCCATCCATGCCAAAGCAAAGTGAAAATTAGCTATAGACAGAGCGGGTTGGGTAATACCAAGTATTCGGCAAGGGGAGGGGGGTGTTACGCTACCGGATGATTAAACATGCTACTGTTTTGCTAGCAAATCCTATAAATAAAGAAAATCAACAAGATTTTAATGCAATATAATGTATTTTTAATTAAATCTGAATGATGTGATTATATTCGGGGGATTCTATTTGACTGCACCTGATTTTTGACCACCCCCCTTCAAAATTATTCATTTCAACCTTCATGTTATGTTATTGTTATTTATTTTATCTATACTGTATGAATCAAAGTAACCCATGCCTCTGCTCTATACATATATAAAGCTACATAGATAGCATAAGGGGGCTTTGCTGGTTTCGAACTTGACATGAGAACTTATCCTCTACAGCTGAAATCAATCAACTTTTCCCGCCACTCTTCCCTCCCGGCGGAGCACAGCCTACTGAGCATGCGTCAGTGACGTCACTGCCCACAAAGGAAGCAACGTACTTTACGCACGGCGTGGTGGAATGCTGCAGGTGTAGCGTGGGATCCACCCACCGACGCAAACTCCTGTCAGGCGAAAGTGTGAAGCCTGTCAGTGTGCAGCAGAGCACCGTAGAAGTATCACGAACAGGTAAGAAAACATTGGTGGTTTAACTTAATACTTTGTGAGTTTTCACCTGACAGCTGGGACGGTTTGGGCGTACAAACTTTCTAAGACGCTGTTTTAAGATGGACAGACCCGAATCGGAGGGATATAACCTTCAGATCAAACTATTTAAAAAGTTTTAAAAATCACTAAAAGTAGTGATAGTTGCTGACAGGATTAGATAACACTAGAAACTGTAATCATAAAGTTAATAAGTTGACATCGTAACGTTGTCTCATTGTTGAATTGCAAAATAGTACAGTACAGTACAGTACTATGTACTATTCTGCTGCAGTATACACTATCCACATAAAATGTGACAACACTTATAACAGTCAGTCATAGTGGTGTAAGGGTTAGTATTAAAAGTGAAGTAATCAAATCAGTCCTCTCACAGCTTTGTCCTGAGTTAATTTAACTTTTGAGCTATTTAAGCGTCTGTGCAAACTGTCCCTTTCTTAAAGAGATTAACTATTCTATTGTTTTCTCAAAGCCTCACACTGAATTGAGTCAAAGGGCGACTCTGACTGTACTCTGCTCTGTGCTCCGATAAGAAAGCTGCACAAGAAGAGTGTTGATCTTAATCTCAGTTGTGGAGGGGTGGTAATGTCCCATACTTAAACACCACTTGAAGCGACATATACTGTACCTATGCTTATTTATTGATAAAAAAAAATTAGATGTAGATGAGTCAATATGGTGTCTCGGTGGGCCAAGTTTGTTCCATATGTCTGCAGACTTTTTTTTTTTTTTCCAGAAAATAGGTCTTTATAGACAGGGCACATATAGACAAACAACCATTCACACTCACATTCATACCTATGGACAATTTGGAGTCGCCAATTAACCTAGCATGTTTTTGGAATGTGGGAGGAAACCGGAGTAACCCACGCATGCACGGGGAGAACATGCAAACTCCACACAGAGATGGCCGAGGGTGGAATTGAACCCTGGTCTCCTAGCTGTGAGGTCTGCGCGCTAACCACTCGACCGCTGCGCCCCGGTAATATTAATAATTTGTAAATACAATACAGGTCAAATGTACAGCATACATATGCCACTGTTAAGCAATGCACAATTTGTAGATGTTTATGTTTTTATGCTTCCCTGATGATGTTTTTTTTTTGTCTAATCTCAGATTTCATGCTTTCTTCACTGAGACACCAAAGTGAAACTTACTATGAGTCAGACGTTTGGATATACTTTCTCATGAGAAAATGTGACCAAAGTTTAGACTGATGGCATACTGTAGTATGTAATTACATATACTGTACACCCCCCCCCCATTACATATGAGTCACGAGTCAACAGCGGCAATTGAAGAGAGAAGTGGTATTGATATTGCAAATGTTCGTCCAAACTCGAATAGCACGACAACGTCAAGCTTGTAGGAGGGTTTGGTGGAAGGATGCAGTGAGCCGTGCGCCAAAATAGACTTTTTATGACATTTTATTTTATGACATTTATAGACATTTTTTTCTAAATGAGACACAGATTCCCGTGGATCCATATTCTTTTGATGGGCTTGTGTGAGTTAAACAAACATATCAGGAATACAGTTAGTTCCTGAAACAAGTCATATCTTGAATATGTAACAAAAAACCAAAGGCTGGCATTGACTCCTCCACATGGAATGCAGCCAACTTTGACGTTTTTAATTTTGCTTCTTCTTTTCTTACTTGGACATGTAAGCCTTGACAGGGTTCTGTCAGAACACGCGGCAGCAAAAAAAAAAATGGATTGGCACACACGTGTTCAGTGTTCCAACAGATTGCATTTGCAGAAGGCTGTAAAATGATCACAATACAATCATGGAGGCTATAAAACAGTTAAGTTGGTGACAGCCGTGTGTGTAAAAAAAAAAAAAAAAAACCTTCCAGGCTGCCATGCTGCATTCTGCAGGTAAAGCATTGTCACGGTGGCGAGCCTAGTACTTATCCATGCGAGTGAAAGTGTCGTACCGAGTTGAGGAATGCTGAAATTCAACTTTGTATCAGCTGTTAGCATGTTAAATTCTGCCTTTTGGCTCTTTTTCTGCAAGTTGTCCTTTTCTCATTGTCTGAGCTTAATGTTACACGTTTTACCTTGCACACCCTGTCTGCAATATATTTGACTTTCTTCTTATTTATGGATTTTTGTTGTTAAAATTGTGTTTTGTTATGTTAAAATGCATTACATTGCTGTGCATTGTACGACACTGCATTCTGAAAATAGTTTTTTTCATATTGAGGTCCATGAGATTCATGATTTGTATATAATGTACCTGCAGCCTTTCCAGTTCTGATGCTTTGTTGTAAAAATCTGATCACTTCCTGGTGAGTTTGGGTATATAATCTTATTTTAGCAGTCAATTACTTCATCCATTCAGCAGAGCATAGGAATATATTGAGTGCATTTGATATTTTAGCCAATGCGGGTGGAAAAAACAAAACACTAGCCTTTCCATTATGGAAGGACAGCAGTGACAAGCGGCAGCAGAAAAACTATATTGGATTGGGTTGACGTATTTATCATGATTTAATCGACCAATTCTAGCCAATAGAGAATAGATATTTACTTAAAACTTGTACTTTTTGCGAGTATTGATCTTAATCTCAGTTGCGTCCCATACTTAAACACCACTTGAAGCGACATATACTGTACCTATGCTTATTTGTTGATAAAAAAAAAAATGAGATGGTAGACGAGTCAATATGGTATCTCGGTGGGCCTGTGGGCCAAATTTGTTCCATATGTTACCATCTGTTAGAATGGCTATATAATCAACAAAAGCGGGTACTTTGTCTTTTTTTTTCTTTTTACTCTTATGAGAATTTTTATTCCTAAATATCGGTATCTGTGTCAGGCCTCAATGGCTTTTCAAATCATTCCAAAATGTATTCATGTTTTCGAAGGCAATAGGAACTACATTACTTTGCTCTTCATTCACATATCCTGCACGTCCACACATATATACACATACACACACCCTTTCTCTTACAGTATTTCTCAGTGTCTTATTGTGTTTAATGGGCCCCACATTCTTTCCCTTGACTCCAGTGCAGACAGTTAACCAACCAGACCAACCAGAAAACACAACTCTTAGCACTCACACACCCACTCTATTCTAATTGGAGCTAGCCAAATACATCTTTGCAAAAGTAGCATACATATTGGACACAGTCGACATGTGCATATTGCAGGAAAGCAAGTATGAACACAAAAGTAACTAAATGCAAAGCTGTTTCTGCCTTTCTCTCTCTCTCTCAAACACACACACACATACAACACATTGTTACGCAAGAAGTGAGTCCAACCTCCTCTACAGTCTGAATTCGTGAATGGTTTCATCCTGTTTTGGTTCCCGGCATGGCCATCATGTTGCCATGGAAGTTTAGGCACTTTATCCATGCACAAGGCTTGTGGTCTGCATGTTGCATGTAAGGATGCAGCATACTGTATTATATAACACTACAATGTGTACAAACAGTACATCCTGTGAGCTACAGGACATAGTAGTATTCCTTCGCTGACGATAATAATATGTGTATTATTGGGTTGTAGTATACCATACCCTGTATGTGTTCTTTGGTATTGCCAATTGGGTTTTGAGGCTGGACACTATAAAGCTGACCCAAGTAGGCTTTCTGCCACCCTAAGGTCGAGGCAAACAAGCAGCATATTGTGTGCTGCATCGGTTTCTGTTGTACTTCAAATGTCAAGTCGTCTGGTATGAGGAACACCCTGGGGTGGCATTTGGTGCCCATCAATCATTAATGCAGTGGAATTCATGTAGAGCTGAAGAATGTTCCCTTTCTGGTCACCATGTAGAAGACTCTTTGTGCTGCTCATTTATATTTACACCCCTTACAAGAATCATGTATTGAATGTATTTACAGTCAGTATGTTATTTGATTGTGTTCTTGCATAGTTCTAAAGCTATTCAGAACTGATCGGTAGCTGTCATATCTGGTCTATGAGCATGAACATATGAGAGATATGACTCAAGAGGTTGAGACAGTCTTCTTCCCTTCAGGGGTTGCCACAGCAAATCAATCTCCTCCATCCAACCCTGTCTTCACACCAACTACCCTCATGTCCTCCTCCACTACATCCATAAACCTCTTCTTTGGTCTTCCTCCTCATCCTTCTACCAATATATTCACTATTTCTCCTCTGGACATGTCTGAATCGGGCGGCATGGGGGTCTAGTGGTTAGCGTGCAGACCTCACAGCCAGGAGACCAGGGTTCAATTCCACCCTCGGCCATCTCTGTGTGGAGTTTGCATGTTCTCCCCGTGCATGCGTGGGTTTTTTTCCGGGTACTCCGGTTTCCTCCCACATTCCAAAAACATGCTAGGTTAATTGGCCACTCCAAATTGTCCATAGATATGAATGTGAGTGTGAATGGTTGTTTGTCTATATGTGCCCTGTGATTGGCTGGCGACCAGTCCAGGGTGTACCCCACCTCTTGCCCGAAGACAGCTTGGATAGACTCCAGCACCCCGTGCAACAAGGGTAAGCAATAGAAAATGAATGAATTAATGTTTTGGCGGGTAGCACAAATGAAAGGAAATACATCTGGAATAGGTGCAGATTCTGGGAGATCTCTATAGGAGTCCACAACTCAATACAAAAGGTTGAAAAATGAGCATAATAGGTCCGCTTTAAGCAGGTTATACAAATCAACCATATCGTTGATATCAATATCTGATTGGCCTCACGCCCGAAGACAGCTGGGATAGGCTCCAGCAACCCCCGCGACCCTTGTGAGGAAAAGCGGTAGAAAATGAATGAAAGAACATGTCCGAATCCTCTCAATCTGGCCTCTCTGACTTTTTCTCCAAGGCCTCTAACATGTAATGTCCCTCTGATGTACTTGTTCCTGATCCTATCCATCCTGGTCACTCCCAATGAGAACCTCAGCATCCTTATCTCTGCTACCTCCAGTTCTGCTTCCTGTCTTTTCCCGAGTGGCACTGTCTCTAGACCAAACAACATACTAGCTGGTCTCACCACAATTTTGTATAGTCTTATTATCAAGTATTTGTCAGTGAGGGTGAACAGGTTGCACAGTATCAAATTATATCAGTCTGCATCTCAAATCTCCAATATTGGTTCTGCGATACACATAATTGATTCCAGCACCTCGATAGAGCCCAACACTGTTTGCCAGCATAATACAGTAGCAAGGAGCAGGAGTGATGTCACTCTTTTGGAAGTAAAAATACTTTGCAGATGAGTGCAAAACTTGTGATGCATACGTTTTCCCATGGTGACACGTGACTTAGGGCATTAAGACCAACCCTATTGTGCATGTGAAGCGAAATCACAAGGGGGAAGGTATACATACAAAGTATGTATACAGCAAAGTATACATACTATACTATACCGTATTTGTACTGTATATGACTCATCCGTTGAAGCTTGCGCTATTCTACTAATGGGAGTCTGACTGAATTTAACCTGAAGTCCCATTCTGCTACTTGAGATTGAATCATGGGAAAGTAGGAAGTCAGATGGATGTAGTCGGCATGCTCGGAATGAGGGTGTGAGCGCACACACACCAAATACTTTGGAGTGCACACTTCACATACTGTTCCTCCAAATATTTGTAATATTTAATACTGTGTGTGCGTGTGTGTGATTTGATCCTTTTGAATAAGGGTTCAGGTTCAGCATACAGGAATGTCGACACTTTCTCTTATCCTTTTATGCTTTAATGAAAGTTGACACACAAGGTGAGATGGGTCAGATAAAATCCATGCCAGTGTGTAAAGTGTGTCCCGACTATGTGCTGTCTTTTCTTACATTGACGTGGTAATTTGATGTTTTATGGAAAGAGACCGACGCTTGACGGACGATTCATTGACTTAGCACTCCGACGAAAAATTTGCATCAAACTGCAATATTTAAAGCTTTATTTTTGCCTCGGTTATTAATGATGATGATTATATTTGACCTGATAAGACTTAACCGTTGTCCGACTGCAATGTGTTAAAATAGGCAAGATGGTGTAGTATTTAGTGCTTGTATGGTTAAAGCGTTCTAGATATCGGTGCTGGCTATGCATACACTTGCACATTTGTAAAGCTGCTGAACTGGATTAGTGAGAAAGGAGAGTCGCAAAACACTAACACAGCTCATAGTACTTAAGAGTCTTCTCTTCCAACACTGCTTCTTTTTTTTCCCATGAATTTGTTCCTTTATAATCCCACAGTAAAGTTAAGTAAACTTGTAGGTTAGGACCATTGTCGTTTCAGTTTGCTACTTCATATTTTGAATTATTTTACTTTTGTTACCTTAAAATTAATACAGTCTCGTCCGCTATCGTGACTGGCATGCTTTGTTCGGGTGGTCGGGCAACCGGATTAGTTTGTTACTGGGTGATATGGACCATATCTCTAACTCATATTCCGATATATTTAAGTAGAATATGGATATTACGACGTATCTCAATATTTTTTCCATGAACTGAAAAGTCAAAGTCAAATATGTGTGCAAAGTTTTATTAAAATGTAGATAGTATATTCATTCATTCATTTTCTACCGCTTATCCCAGCTGTCTTTGGGCGAGAGGCAGGGTACACCCTGGACTGGTCGCCAGCCAATCACAGGGCACATATAGACAAACAACCATTCACACTCACATTCATACCTATGGATAATTTGGAGTCGCTAATTAACCTAGCATGTTTTTGGAATGTGGGAGGAAACCGGAGTACCCCGAGAAAACCCACGCATGAGATGGTCTAGGGTGGAATTGAACTCTGGTCTCCTAGCTGTCAGGTCTGCGCGCTAACCACTCGATCACCATGCAACAAGACTTGTTGGTTGTGTATTGTTTACATATTTTCTGATACCAAATGTATCACTGCTACACAGTGGTGGTGATGGTAGGCTGGCTGATGTTGCTATTAAATATATCAAATATAATATCAGTACATAAATATATTATTTTTAAAACTTTTGTATGTATATTTTGAAGATCATTTTTGAAATCAGCAACAAGCTTCACTTGAGAAGAATGACTGACATCCAAAGCAAAAGATGGCAGAGTGAATACATTCACACTCACATTCATACCTATGGACAATTTGGAGTCGCCAATTAACCTAGCATGTTTTTGGAATGTGGGAGGAAACCGGAGTACCCGGAGAAAACCCACGCATGCACAACTCCAGAACATGCAAACTCCACACAGAAATGGCCGAGGGTGGAATTGAACCCTGGTCTCCTAGCTGTGAGGTCTGCGCACTAAACACTCGACTGCCGTGCCGCCTATTTTCTTTTTTTAAATATAGAAAAAGTTAAATGTACTGTTCAATCTGTTCAGCGCAATCGTGCTGCACTCACAGTAGTCTATGCAGCCGGGTTAGCGCCGTTAGCGCTACCATCTTACGTTCCCCATGACGACAGACTGTAAACACGGTTGATGCCATCTTTGAAGACCTTTTATCACAATTTTTTTTTGCCGTTCACTCCCGCTATGCAGCCTGTCAAATCCATATTTCTGCGGGATATTCGATTATTTGACGTAGCGAAGAGATGCTAACAGCTGTTCCTGAGTGTCAACAATGGCGCAAGCAGCAAGCTACAAACGTAATAAGATGAACATCCATAGCTGGACACTTGATTAAGGAGTCGGTATGGCACAAAACAATAATGAAGTAATAAATAAAGTACTATTAAACACAGAGCTGTGGTAACTAGCTTGTACTCGGGCGGCGCCATCTTGAAACATGAGACCTCCGCATCAAATCAAGTCTATATCGATATGAACGATATGCTTGTTTTTGATATCGTCCTTAACAGAAATATCTTCTTTTTGGTTTTTTTTTAATATCGCCCAGCCCTACTTGTTATGAAAACTTACTCGGAAAACCAAATGGTATGGAAAATAGGGTCTAATGATCTGATGGGGGGGCGGCATGGCGGCCGAGTGGTTAGCCCGCAGACCTCACAGCTAGGAGACCAGGGTTCAATTCCACCCTCGGCCATCTCTGTGTGGAGTTTGCATGTTCTCCCCGTGCATGCATGGGTTTTCTCCGGGTACTCCGGTTTCCTCCCACATTCCAAAAACATGCTAGGTTAATTGGCGACTCCAAATTGTCCATAGGTATGAATGTGAGTGTGAATGGTTGTTTGTCTATATGTGCCCTGTGATTGGATTGCGACCAGTCCAGGGTGTACCCCGCCTCTCGCCCGAAGACAGCTGGGATAGGCTCCAGCACCCCCCGCGACCCTCGTGAGGAAAAGCGGTAGAAAATGAATGAATGAATGATCTGATGGGAAGAATTCAGACTTTTCCTACCCAGCACACCTATGAATCTTCTGGGTGTGCTTCAGTGAGAAGAGGTTAAAGGTTAATAACCTCATAGGAACCGCGATGAATATCGGAATAGGAATGTGTATGAATAAAGCCGGTTTCGAGCCAGATTCCAAGTTGGCTGAGTCACTTTTGAATCAGAACCAATTTCAAGTCCGGTTGAGTGAGTCTGGGAGAGAAAAGAGGGAATGTCCTAATTCAATGCCTTATAAAGTTAAACTAAGCTTTGTTTACAGTGGTACCATAAGGGTTAGAATCCTGCTTTCATCATGTCTACATTCGAATTAACCTGTTTGCTTTACCCTGCAGTCAATCAGAGGATAAACACAACCTGTGGTTCCTTTTGTACGCAGATGAGCTGGTTAGTCATGACAAACAATACTGCATGCCTGTGTAGCAATCTTTTTTGTAGTCCAGGGTGTACCCCGCCTCTCACCTGAAAACGGCTGGGATAGGCTCCAGCATACCCGTGACCTTCGTGAGATAAAACGGTATAGAAAACGGATGGATGTATTCTGTACAGGCATTGCCAAAAACATTGAAAAACTTGCACTGTTTGTGGGTTTTGGGGTAAAATAATAATAATAATAATATCGGTAGATGTGCGTGGGTACACATTATAACAATGCGGGTGATAAAAATACATTCATGATGTTCACTGGGCTTGTAAATCTAATTCATCACTATATGGTAATGGTTTTATTTCATTTGAACATGCATCAGATTACAATTGAATGCATCACATAATCAGTTCACAGTTCCACATGTCCAGAAGGAGTAGGAAGAAGCAAAGCTTATTAAATCCTACCCCTCCATCTTGTACTTTTACAATCAGTAACTGTTACATTTGATCACTTCCTGCTTTCCATAATACAGTTTAAGTTTTTTTTTTTAAATAATGCAAGTACCGAAGTACTTGTATTGTTTCTTGAATTGGCTCATCGTTGTGCATTGTTTGAGGTCCTTACTCAATCCATTCCATAGTTTGATTCCACATACTGAAATGCTATGGCTTTTTAACGTAGTCCTAGCATATGTGTTTCAAATTTAGTTCTTCCCTGAGATCATATTTCTCCTCTCGAGTATCGATGAGCTGATGCGCTATAATGCACGACCAAGACAGTTGGGGTGAAATAAATTAATAAATTATTACTATTTTGGAATGCATTTAAGGTAAAGTTCTACAAGTTGAATCTGTAGCCTTTCTGAATGCAAATCTCATGTTAAAGCTGTTAATCTCGTTTTTTATGCCATTTCTTCCGCCTACTGTTCGGCGGTCTCAAACCCCATTTTTACATTGTAATTTCTTTCGCTAATGGACGCTTGTGACTTGTAATTATTCATCTTCCTTGTGGAGAAACTGCCACCAAGCTTCTCCTGAAATGCATCTTGGTGAATTTTTGCATTTTATAGCGCCTTGTTTTTTTGTTTTTTTTCCTTCAAGTTTTAATGAGTGTTGTTTTGCATTATGCAGTACCTCCAGGCTTCAATTTGGCATCTGGGAGTGTTGGCTTGACTCCAAAACTGTGGTCACCCGGTGCTTATTACTCATTAAGCCTCGTCAGAGGGCCGAGTGGGTGCAGGCTGGGTGGGAGCTGCAGCGCTTGGAGAGTAGATGTTGTTGTTGTTGTTTGTGTCGATGTTCTAGTTTTTGATGCAATGTAAAAGATGCAAAGGTGAAGGAGTTTAAAATGTAGAACCTTCTTCTTTTATGCATGTCTAACATATTCTCTCATACATTTAGTAATAATATGCAATCCAACATGATTTTTACAAAGAGCTAGGTTGGTGTTTAAAAATCTGTTGCAGCATTCAGAACAACCATGCCTGCCGTCAATGGGACTTCCTGTCTTTGTGACAGTGATATAAGTCACAATCTTTGGGACTGAACACTTGGTGGGTGTGGTGAGTTTGAGGCGACGGTCCCAACCTGCTGTACTTGTGTTTGTCAGAATTTGGGCATGGGTACCGCCTGAAATAAGCTCAGAAAATAAATCTAATTATAATAATATGCACTGCTATTGCAGCTGCAACCCACAGCAAGCTAAAACTCAACTCTGAACCCTTGACATCACTTCCTGTCTGCCCTCCCACTCAGCTCCCCCAGCACCAGAACACATTTACAGCCGCACAAATGAGCATGTGGCTTATTCATGTCTTAACCCTCCTCTTGTGTTAGGGTCGGAACCGACCCGTTTTAGATTTTAATGCATAAAAAGAATCACATAACATTTGTTTATTGCATCAAGGCTTTTTGACTTTGTCAGGAAACTCTATTTCAACAAAATAAAATCAAAAAAATAATTTTTTACTACATTTTAAAATGGTCTGGTTGAAATTATGACCACTGTATTGTTATGGTCGGTTTCCACCCGGTTATAATAATAATGACTATAAAGCAATATTTTGAGCCACAACTGAAATCATAAGTGTACAATTAGCCAACACAATGACAACCAGCTCCTCTTCTCATCATGTAAGCTTCAGGGGATTCTCATTTTGAACGCTTTTCCAGTATACCAGCAGAAAAACAAGGTCCAGACATGTGAGGTGAATTCACTCATTTGATTGGCTGATTTCACTTTTACAATTTGGATCATGGAAAGAATGGCAAGAAGTACAGTGAACCAAGATCTGGACCTGTTCTGCTTTTTGATTTCACTTTATACAAAAATTCTGTTGCTGAAAACAATAACTATTTCTAACTTTTCTTGACATTAATATATAGGGGTCAAAATTCACCCGAACACCATAGATGTTTTTTTTTTTTTTTGTGATTAATACTAAAATGAGAAAATAAATAAAACTAATTGATTTAAGAGATATGTTCTATATCCCTCAGTAATAGCCAATTAACAAAATAACCTTCAATTTATTAATATGATTCTTTTGAGGTTCATTTTACCATTTTTGGAAATTAAAATCGAGGGGTATAGACAAAAAAAGGCCACACCAAAAGTATTAAAACCAACATTGTCATGTATGAGGAAGCCTAAGAAGGTAACCAGGACATGAGAAGCAAATTTGATGGTAACTGTTTTTTTTGTTTTTTTTTTTTTTTGAAAACCTGATGGGGCCCAGCCTTGCCCAGACCCTAGCTCCAGTGGCCCCCAGGTAAATTGAGTTTGAGACCCCTGCCTTAAAGCAACCAGTTTCACATGAAGGAATATGGAAGTGTGTAAAAAAAAAAATAAAAAAAATAAAATAAAAAAGACGACCTATCAGATGTCATGTTAAGCAAAGACAAATATTCAACATAAATAGCACTTAAATCAATGCTGGTGGCTACATTGTTTGTCTGTCGTCAGTAGCAACATGGCCGTCCCCCTAAAACTGTTGTTGGGCAATCGTGAGCATGTTAGCAGTGTGCACGGACTACTGAGAAGTACCTCACTTATATAATGTTGAATGATGATCGGAAGGGAAAAACAGCATTGTGACTGTAGTGTCCTTTTTTACAGGCATTTTCCAGTATCTCAACACAATAATTAACTTTTGTTAATGAACTTTATGCTGATGACAAGTAGTCATAGGTGTGGTGTTGATATTCCTGCCAGGAATGCATGTGTCGATGTTCCACGTCATGCAATCCGGATCCCAGTCACAATCAACTGTTGCAAATAATCAATTCTATACATGGTTTGCAATATAATTCAACCTTTTTTATTATTTTGCAACTTCACAGCATCCAAATTTTTTAACTCCTCTAAAATGTGTCCATATGATGTTTGAATCCTGTTTTCACAACAATGGAAAACAGTTTAACAGATTTAATTATTCTGTTAAGTCTATTAGATATGCTTTTAGTCAGTGTTTTTTTTGTTTTTTTTTGTGGCCAGTCAATGAACTTGCAGGGCGTCTCCTTTCAGTCCATCAGCGTTTAAAGAGCTTTACTGGTTCAAAGTGCACCAGCTCACAATGTGGCATACCGAAGATGTGAGTAATGGGCAAAAAGCCACCATTTTTAGTCTTCTCACTGTGCGGTGATATCGGTATCATCATTGCATGCCAGATCTGACGTCTGACCTTGCATCTGTGTCAGGGTGGCGGTCTGGGTCCTGGTTGTTATTTTATTTTTAATACTGATCATGACAATGTTACAATAAGGAAGACAGACTGTTACATAATTTGCATAAACAACACATAATACAGTTTCACCAGCCATCTGTACATGTTACTAGTATGACAAAAGTTATAAAATGTCTCATATCCTCATATCTGGCTGAGGAACAACCTCACCTGATCACATATTATTGACATAAGAAAGGGTGAGTCTCATCCAAAATGAATTGCTTTAATAAATAGCTGATGTTGCCAAGAAGTTTATTTACCTCCCCTTGATATTAATATAAATAAATAATGACTTATATTTGTGTAGTCTAATATAGGTCCTGTTCCACAGCATGCATCGTGAAGCTGGACCTGATCTATCCCAGTCCAAAATACTGTCCTAAGTAATGCAGCTTCCTTTTAACTACAGCTGATATAACTACAGCAGGGGTCTCAAACTCTATTTACCTGGGGGCCACTGGAGCTAGGGTCTGGGCAAGGCTGGGCCACATCAGGTTTTCCCAAAAAAAAAAAAAAAAACGCATTTATTAAAAACAGAAAAATATACAAACTTTTTCAGTGCTTAAAATTAACAAAGCATTATTAGAGCCCTGTAGACACGACTATAGTCACATTTATACTTTTTTTATTTACAAAATATTGTGCAACTGCAGGGTCTTGAGACACATGCTAACTCGCAAACTAGAGAGCTAGCGACCTAAACGGTAGTTATTTCCTTTAAACTTAAATAGCCAAAAACTTACCACTTCCACACGGATAGGGAGGATAACTATTAACAGTTATTTAACCTTTAACATGAACATTAATCAAACGTAATAATTTTTTCTGGGTACATGATACCATACAGCATCCATATCAAACTTGCGCACTAACATTAAACTTTCATATCAAGGCGGGGGCCTCAAACTAGTGTCCTGCGGGCCACATTTGGCCCACGGGCCGCGCGTTTGAGACCCCTGAACTACAGCATGAGGCCTTCTTCTAACAGCAGGTAGATATAGAACAGAAAATAACAAAGCTCCACCTACCTCATCGCTACCTACCTGCCTGTTAAGGTGTGACTGACTTGGCGTCCTGCCACAGTCATCCAGGCTGCACCGAGTCACACCCTGGGGTGGGGATCCGAACTACTGGGTGTCGGTGGGGGAGTTGCTGACTGGAAACTTTACTGTTTAGTCATTGTTTATTTAATCTCAACTCACTTGTAAAACAACCATGAGTTTGTATTTTCATTGATGAATGTTGTTGAAGAAGACTGTCCTATGCAGGTAGCTGTGGTAACTATTTGGATTTCATTTTTGGAATAGCTAGTCAGTGTTTCCCACAGGTGTACTGCATTAACTAGCATGCCTTGCGGGCACTTTAAAGTGTTATAGTTAAAAGTTAAAGTTTGCTGTTGTAGTTGTGGGCTCTGTGAACTATGATGCATGTAAGTATTTATGTATAATATTACTTTTTTTTCATCCAAAATGCTTTTTCACCCAAATGGTTGGGTAAAGTGATGAATCAGACAATAGTCCCACATGAACTCTAGCACACTCTCGCCAAGTTTCTCTCTTTCTCTCGCTTGTCTAGTCCGATCAAGGGGGAGGTTGTAGTTAGGGTCATCTCCATGTACACAGTAGTGTGGCCCACCCACCCACACACATACACAGAAAAAAAAACCTGTGGTTTGAGCTCAGTCGGGAAATGAACTTAAGTTATCCTGCCATGATGAATTCTTCACTCTCTGAATTTCTTGTTGTGAGTATTATTTCATAAACCATTCATAGGTGCTTTGTTTAATAATAGAATGGATGGATTGAAGAAGTTGTATTTGGACGGTTGGTTGATATTAGTTATACTATGGTAATGGTTTTATTTAATTTGAACGTGCATCAGATTACAATTGAGTGCATCACATAATCAGTTCACAGTTCCACATGTCCAAAAGGAGTAGGAAGAAGCAAAGCTTATTAAATCCTACCCCTCCATCTGGTACTTTTACAATCAGTAACTGTTACTGTTAGTAATTTGTTCTGCTTTCCATAATACAGTTTAAGGTTTTTTTTGGTGTTTTTTTTTAGTAATGTACCCCGTACCGAAGTACAAGGTGATATGAGCATCCAATGACATAATGTGTACCATAGTAAGTGTCAATATAGTGATATATATAGCACATCATGACTGGTTCAAGACTTTTCATCCTTGTATTTAGCAAACATCAACTGCTTGTATTGTTTCTTGAATTGGCTCATCGTTGTGCATTGTTTGAGGTCCTTACTCAATCCATCCCATAGTTTGATTCCACATACTGAAATGCTATGGCTAGCATAACGTAGTCCTAGCATAGAAGTGTTTCAAATGTACTTCTTCCCTGAGATCATATTTCTCCTCTCTTGTAGAGAAGTATTGGATGACATTTTTAGGTAATTGGTTGTTTTTATGCAATATTTTAGCTGTTTGAAGATGAACTATATCAGCAAGTTGAAGTATTTGTGATTTTAGAAATAAGGAGTTAGTATGTTCTCTGTAGGCGGCATTATGAATTATCCTTACTGACCTTTTTTGCAGTACATTTAGCGAGTGAAGATTGCTTTTATAGTTATTAGCCCATATTTCCACACAATAAGTAAGATATGGTAGAACCAGAGAGCAATAAAGAGTGTGGAGTGATTTCTGATTGAGAATAAATTTTGCTTTGTTCAATACTGAAATATTTTTGGCCACCTTATGTTGTTTATTTGGAATATGAGGTTTCCAGCTCATATATTTTCATCAATTGTGATACCCAGAAATGTATTTTCGTTCACATATTAGTTGCAATTATTTGTTGTGAGCTTGGTTGTGGGTAATGTCACTGTTTTTGTCTGGCAATGTTAATAGGACAACAGTTATACAGCTATTGCTGGTATTTGTCCGACAGTATTCAGCTCCAATTATATAACAACTATTTTTACTTCTAATATGTCTTCACAACTTTTCCCAGCAAAGCAGATGTGGGAAAACCAGTTATCCTGACACACACACACACAAAACATGTTTATAAAGGTTTTAAATCAAAACAAAAGAAGTATCATGTACTGAATTTAGCAAGAATAAATATGAATGTATAACATTGTGTTGTTCTTCAGCCAGAAAAACATCCATATTAGCATATGTGGACAACATATGTTGCTTCAATTCTGTTTGTATCACAATAACAATTCTATGAACGTCTTTTTATTAGACATCATTATCGCACTGTGTCATGACCATCAAGCCCACTCGTGTTATGAATGCAGTCACTCACAATGTGAGTGGGGAATTAATGGCCATATGTACTTTTTCTAGTGTGATAATTGACTTTGTTCTGTAGGTTACAACACTCCTCTCAGCGGATTGTACTAATATTATAACAGTGATTCCCTCATATTCTGATGTTCAATATTTATATGAAACTGATCGACACAAATAAATCTGGACCGCCACATAATACATTTGGGTGTAAAACACTGTATTTAATTATATTTACTATAATTACAGAATGTACAGGTTTTCATGCACGCGTGCACAACCTTTTGAAAGTAGCGCCTCTGACAAAAGCACATCTTGGCTTGCTCGTGATTGGCATTCTTATTCATTGGCTTCGCTTGCCTGCTGGCAAACCAACAGAAACATATCACTTGCACTGATTGACATTAAAGACATGAATCAAAAGTGGAAATTTTACACTGGAATTATGTTGTGCACTGTGGAGAGGCACGTGCCGATTTGTGTGTATTTGCTTAACAAAGTATCACTAGGAACTGTACTTTTATGTTGAACACTCATCAGACAATTTATTAGGTACATCTGCATATCCCCAATGAGATCAAGTGGTGAGTTTTGATTGACATTGTCAGAGAGTTATTAACTTGACAATATGTTTTTATGGTCAATTTGATATATTCTTATTTTAATAAGCTTGACATTGTCCTCTGATTTCAGATCGACATTTGCAACAAAAAATGACTATTGTAATTATTAAATTAGATTCCTCTCCAGAGGCATCTCTTTCTCTCTTCAATTGCCGTTGTTTATTCACAACTTCAATATGCCTCGCATTTTAAAGTGTAAATGTGCAGGTACTTGCCGTTAATGAATAACAATGGAGGATGAATCAGTCACGATGTCGTCTTTAGCGTGGACGTCAGGTTCCTGTTGGCCGGATTGACTCTGTAGCTAAACAAACACGTAGTGTACAGCTATGGTGTGTTCAAGGACTGCCGACAAAAGTGCAAAATCATAACGGCGAAAAAGAAAACATTGTCAACTAAGCATAAAGACATAAACACATAGAAGTTTTGGTACATGTATGCTGCTATTATCAGATATTTATGAATTATAAAGGACTGCTGCT
Source organism: Doryrhamphus excisus (assembly GCF_030265055.1). Classification (NCBI taxonomy): domain Eukaryota; kingdom Metazoa; phylum Chordata; class Actinopteri; order Syngnathiformes; family Syngnathidae; genus Doryrhamphus; species Doryrhamphus excisus. Next base: position 15,395,001 of record NC_080467.1, read on the forward strand.
GAATGAGATCTGATCTCCTGTGGGGAAAAAAAATCCTATTTTGGGAGGAAAAAAACAACAAAAATTTGAGCAAAAATTTGCAGGGCTGAGAATGCTGAATCGCGAATGTACGGGCGTCCACTGTAGTGCCACATCACATCCATCCATTTTCTGTACCACTTATCCTCACAAGGGTATGCTGGAGCCTATCCCAGCTGTCTTCGGGCGAGATGCGGGGTACACACTGGACCGGTCGCCAGCACCTTGCAATTTTACACCAAAATGCTCTTGGCTGTATTTTTTTATTTTTTAGCGTGAACAACCACAACAGTTGATTAGTTATTTTGCTAGAAGATAATAAATATACATTATCTTTATTTTTTTATTATTATTATTATTTTTTTTTTTAGCACATGACTCAATTGAGCGTGATCAGCATGTCCTGCCAGGGTGACTCATCCAGTCTGCTGTCTCTCAGTCGACATCCGCCATCGAAGCACGAGCCCGGACACGCCCACGCTACTTTTCACCTCCACTAACTTGAATCCTTCCCTCATCATGTCCTTGTTTGTCTCCTCTGCTCTCTGGGGTTTGTGTTCACCTCCTCAGTCTGTCTGCCCCTCTCCCCTGGCCTCCCTCCCTCCGCTGGTGATTCACGGCGAGCTTTGCTTTGACTCAACATGTTGCCTAACGTCTGACAAACTGACACAGTTGTCTGCGAAATATGCCGCAACGTTACTTTCTCCTCGTTTTCTGTCCAGAATGATTCAACATAATGACTTTTGCCTCATTCCCGAACACACTGAACTATGCAGGCTGATAACATGACAATATTTTTTACCTAATTTTTCAACTAATAACATATATTTAAAAAGTTATATATTTTGTTCATCATTGTCATCAATATGGAAAACTGGAAATCTGAAAAAAAAGTAAAAGTAATCGTCATAATATTTAGCAATTTCAAGCCATGATGGATGGCAGCGGTGTCGTGTTACAAGTCTTTTTGATTGGCTGCCGGTGAGTACATTGTGAGGTCATATGAATGATTTGTTACAGGGTTTGGTGTGTGAGGACAACACAGGAGGAGGACTGCAGAGGTTTGCTGCCTTGAGTGAGGAGTTGACCTTTCACCTCCAGCAGCTGCAGACAGAGACTGAGCACGAGCTCAAGAACTTACGAAAGAAGTGAGTAAATCATTTTTGTGAAGTGCATTTGAAGTAATCCACAGACTTTTCAAATCCAAAATACACTTGATTTTTGGTCAAAAAAGTATTGTATATTTTTATATATATATTTTTTTATTTTTATTTTTTTAATATTTTTAATATTTTCATATTTTTATTTTACTTTTTAATTGTTTATAGTTATTAAAAAAACATCCCCCCCCCCCCCCTGGAAAACACATCTGATTCACTAAGAGTTGGTAATAAGCCTATCACGAGTAAAAAAATTGCTAAACAATAATTGTCCAATGAATTAGTATGGTGGATAATTGATATCACTGACAATATTAACTTTTCCTTAATAATACGGCATAATAATAACAGTACATCAAAGCAAAAGTGATTTTCAAACCTACTGAAAGGTTGCATTTCTTTTACAATGCAGTGAGTGACACCGTCTGTGAGCGAGCACTATTTTGTACTGTTTCGTGTATATTCATTCATTCATTTTCTACTGAAGTGAGTAAATCATTTTTGCGAAGTGCATTCGAAGTAATCCACAGACTTTTCAAATCCAAAATACACTTGATTTTCGGTCAAAAAAGTATTTTTATATTTTTATATTATATTTTTATATTTTTATATTATATTTTTATATTAGGCTTATTACTGACTCATAGTGAATCAGATGTGTTTTCCAGGGAGGGAACATTTTTTTTAATAACTATAAACAATTAAAAAGTAATTTTTATATGACTTTTATTAATTATATATATATATATATATGCAGTGAGCGTGCACTATTTTGTGCTGTTCCGTGTATATCCATTCATTCATTTTCTACCGCTTATCCTCACAACGGTTGCGGGGGTGCTGGAGCCTATCCCAGCTGTCTTCGGGCGAGAGGCGGGCTACACCCTGGACTCGTCGCCAGCCAATCACAGGGCACATATAGACAAACGTCACCCATTAACTAACATGCTTTTGGAATGTGGGAGGAAACCGGAGTCCCCGGAGAAAACCCACGCATGCACGGGGGAGAACACATAGAGATGGCCAAGACTGGAATTGAACTCGAGTCTCCTAGCTGTGTGACCTGTGCGCTAACCACTTGTCCAGCCCGTTTCGTGTATATTTACTTGCATATTTACTGCTGAACAAATGCCTCAGGAAGCATTGATTGTTGGGACTAAGGCTCACTGTTGGCCCCGCCTCTACGTACTGGAACAAAGATGCTTGATGGCTGACAGGAGGGGTCACTCTCTCTGTTCAATCCACTATAGATCCAGTGTGCACAGACACATGCAGAGTGAGATCTATTATTTAGATGCTTTAAATTTGATTTGTCCCTGAAAAATGTGTGCGCAGAACACATTTTATTTTATTGGTAAGTGATACCTTTTAAAAATACACTTTCTGTTTCGGTTAAACCCTCAATTGTTTTCTTTGAGATGAAGTCCCGCTGTGTTGTGTTTGAACATGTGAGTAGGAGGCAGCTCAGTCTGGCTTTGTAATGTTTTTCACAGCTGAAACACGACTGGGGAAGTTTGCCTGTATCTCATAACAGCAGTGGGTCTTGGTTCTACAGGATAAACCAGGATCCCGCCTCTAGCTCAAGTACATTTTGTCTCGTTAGAGTAGTTTAGTTTCTCTTCATTTAGACCTTTTTAAAGAGTTTCACCACACGCGGTTCCAGGTTTATCTTGCTTTATCTGTGTTTCCTGGTTTGATGGCTTCCTTCTACATAAAATGAAACTGCAGTTCTTTGTGTCAGTTTTCTGCAATTATGTTATTATGAAGGTACGGTGGTTGAGTGGTTAGCGCGCAGACGTCACAGCTAGGAGACCAGGGTTCAATTCCACCCTCGGCCATCTCTGTGTGGAGTTTGCATGTTCTCCATGTGCATGCGTGGGTTTTCTCCAGGTACTCCGGTTTCCTCCCACATTCCAAAAACATGCTAGGTTAATTAGCGACTCCAAATTGTCCATAGGTATGAATGTGAGTGTGAATGGTTGTTTGTCTATATGTGCCCTGTGATTGGCTGGCGGCCAGTCCAGGGTGTACCTCGCCTCTCGCCCAAAGACAGCTGGGATAGGCTCCAGCACCCCGCGACACTCATGAGGAAAAAGCGGTAGAAGATGAAAGTATGAATGAATGTTCTTATCACAAGTGTAAAACCCGTTCACTGGCTCTTTTGTGTAGAAAGGAAATCTTTAGATGTGAGTAAGTGATATCCGCCTCACCCTATTTGTTCCCCCGTGTCGATGCGCCTGCCATGACAGGTACTTTGGCAAAACAACACTTAAATGAGTCTTGCAAGCTAAAACACATCTCAGGATTTAAGGTGTTCTGCCCACACACACACACACACACACTTCTGACACACTTCCTGGAAATCACTGTGGAATCTTGGCCCTTAAATGAATATGCTTACATCATACTCAGATCAAATACAAGTTTATAGCTCTGTATAAGAAATTGTACCTATTGTCATGGCACACCCTGAACAGGATATGCACAGCCAGCTGTTTTGTCCAGGGGTTTCCTTGCCTTTTGAATTTTCATGACACCAATACTTTTTCACGTTTTTTTTTAGAAAACAATTTTTTTTCATGGGTGCTGTATGACTGAAGTTTACTTGACTTGGTAGATTATTTTTTGGTCTTATTTGGAGTCTGAAGTGTAATGATTGAAATAGACTACTGGGTGTATTGCTGTGGTTTGTAGTGAGTTGCTTACACAGTTACGATTCAGCATTCACAACCTTACAAATATTGTCAAAAAAACAATTTTAGTACTACTTTTGGATGGATTGAACATTTTGGAAGACTTCTTGTGGGCACTGTGTGTGGGCCGATAATAAATAAATTAATAAATGAATTACTCTCACAATAAATTATAATGAACACCTCCAATCAGGCAGGAAGAAAGTTCACTGTGTTGTCTGGTTTCAGCACCTTGGCGCGTTTATTGCCCTTTTTTCCAGTCACACACTCATTTTGGCTTGGTGTGGGTGGAGGCGGGGCCGGTGACATACACACAGAGTGCAGAAGAGTATGATGTGGTAGAAATGACATTATGCGTCCATTGTTTTTTGGCTATATTTGCGAAACAAAGCATTGACACACTTTAATAATCATGATTAACTTCTGTATCATTATCCCACTGTTTATGAGTCAGTGAATACATGCATAGTGTATACATTCATTCATTTTCTACCGCTACGGGGGTGCTGGAGCCTATCCCAGCTGTCTTCGGGCGAGAGGCGGGGTACACCCTGGACTGGTCGCCAGCCAATCACAGGGCACATATAGACAAACAACCATTCACACTCACATTCATTCCTATGGACAATTTGGAGTCGCCAATTAACCTAGCATGTTTTTGGAATGTGGGAGGAAACCGGAGTATCCGGAGAAAACCCACACATGCACGGGGAGAACATGCAAACTCCACACAGAGATAGCCGAGGGTGGAATTGAACCCTGGTCTCCTAGCTGTGAGGTCTGAGCGCTAACCACTAGACCGCCCTCATTCAGCAGCAGTCCTTTATAATTCATAAATATCTGATAATAGCACATAACTTCTATGTGTTTATGTCTTTATGCTTAGTTGACAATGTTTTCTTTTTCGCTGTTATGATTTCGCACTTTTGTCGTCAGTCCTTGAACACACCATAGCTGTGCACGGGAGAACATGCAAACTCCACACAGAGATGGCCGAGGGTGGAATCGAACCCTGGTCTCCTAGCTGCAACCACCATATAAGTAAAAATATATATATTTCCAATATGTGACTGCAAGTGGTGAGATAGGTGGCGGTGACAGTAGTTTATAAAAATTAAGAAATACAATAAATAACACCCACATATAGTATTTTCACCTGCAATTATATGGATTCATGTAATTATGGAGTCCTATTTACGCAAGCACCTAATCAGAACACACCCGACAGCTGGCATTGTGTGTGTGTGTGTTTCAGGGATTTGACACATTGTTTTACCATGTGGCATATGCCAGTGTTTTTATAGGCGCATGTAAATGTGTGTATATTCTCACTGGAAGCAACACACACACACTTCATTGTTAATTATGGCGTTTTCAATGCGGTAGATGATTTTCTTCATCACTCGTCACACTTTTTAATGAAGACCTTGCAGTGTTTAAGAATGGTCTGGACTGACAGTTGCATGCTTTATTTGAGGAACTTTCATTAAAAACCTCAAATGGTTTACATAAACTCATCATAATGTCTGATTTTTTGGGGGTCCCTTTGTGATTTATCCATCCATGGTCAATGATGCTTATTCTATCTATCTATCTATCTACCTATCCATCCATCCATCTATCCATGTGGGTATGCTGGAGCCTATGCCAGCTGTTTTTGGGAGAGAGGCGGGGTACACCCTGAACTGGTCGCCTTCATGATTTATTTCAACAATTATTAATCCCGGAAATATTAATCATTTCTACAAGGATTTCTAAAGCATATTTTGCTATTTAGACAAACATATTCCTGTTTTTAATAAATGACAGCAATTTGCAGTGGAATGTATTACATCATGAGTTTGACTTCCTTCTGTGTCGCTGTCACATGTCTGGCTGGTCTAGTTGCAGTGAATATTTGCTCGCTGCCTTAACAAAGGTACTTAATCACAATGCGCATAGCTATGAAAATACAGTTGTGTTTGCTGAAGGAAGGCCTGGAGGAAATGTACGTCGAGATACTTGATGGCTCGGTGTTTCCACACCTCTTTCAAACTGGTTGACAGGTAGTGAAATATGTGAGGTAGTAAAACGTGACAGAAGATGGCTTATGATTGAAATGTCAACAAAAGCAAGTTTGTTTTTTTTAAATCAAGAATAAACGTGTTGCCGGTCAAATCTAATGGTGTTCATGTTATTTGTTGAGGAAACAAGACAACGTATTATATTCATATTATTTGCGGATGATACCACTGCTTTTTGTTCTGGAGGGAGTACAGACAATCATTAAAAAGGTCAGAGAAGAAATGGTCACACGAAGAAGATGGTTTGATAATAGATTGTCCTTGAACTTAAGTAAAACTAAAATCATGCTGTTTGCTACCAACAGAAAGGACACGCACCAGCAAATACAAATAGACGGTGTGACATTGAAAGGGTGAACGAAAATACATTTCTGGGGATCACAATAGATGAAAATATGAGCTGGAAACCTCATATTACAAATATATAACATAAGGTGGCCAGAAATATTTCAGTATTGAACAAAGCAAAATTTGTTCTCAATCAGAAATCACTCCACACTCTTTATTGCTCTCTGGTTCTACCATATCTTACTTATTGTGTGGAAATATGGGCTAATAACTATAAAAGCAATCTTCACTCGCTAAATGTACTGCAAAAAAGGTCAGTAAGGATAATTCATAATGCCGCCTACAGAGAACATACTAACTCCTTATTTCTAAAATCACAAATACTTCAACTTGCTGATATAGTATCTTCAAACAGCTAAAATAATGCATAAGGCTAAAAACAACCAATTACCTAAAAATGGAATCCAATAATAAAAAAAAAACTTAAATTGTATTATAGAAAGCAGGAAGTGAACAAATGTAACAGTTACTGATTGTAAAAGTACCAGATGGAGGGGTAGGATTTAATAAGCTTTGCTTCTTCCTACTCCTTTCGGACATGTGGAACTGTGAACTGATTATGGGATGCATTCAATTGTAATCTGATGCATGTTCAAATGAAATAAAACCATTACCATTACCATTCATGTCTGTGTGTTATCAGGCACCTGCACATTGAAGGTCGTCTGCATCAGCTGACCTCTGAGTTGCTTGTGCTGCGTGAGAAGAAGAAACAGATCCAGCAAGAATTCACCAGTAACCCCACCCTTCAAACATCCACTGTAAGAAAACATGATAAATCCTGTTGTTATCTCAATCATGACCTCGACCTCATGACCCATCAGCTCATTAGTATTGTATATTGAATATTTTATATATATATATATACGTGTATATATATGATATGATATTTATCCCCAGACGCAGTTGTGTGCTTGTCAAGAACTTCACACCTCCGTCGGTGAGAGTTTGATCCAGTTTGAGAGGCTTGTGTTTCAAAAGGAGGCACTGAGCGCGCTCTGTAACCTTCTGAGCCAAGACCTGCACAGATATCAAGAAGAGACGAGCAGGCTAACACGTTTCACTAAGCTCATACTCAACCATTGGGACAGGTACACAATAAATATAGTATTGTATTATGACTGTGGGGGGTGCACGGCGCATGAGTGGCTAGCGTGCATGCCAGACAGCTAGGAGACCCGAGTTTGAGTCCACCCTCAGCCATTTCTGTGTGGAGTTTGCATGTTCTCCCCGTGCATGCGTGGGTTTTCTCCGGGTACTCCGGTTTCCTCCCACATTCCAAAAACATGCTAGGTTAATTAGCGACTCCAAATTGCTGGGATAGGCTCCTGCACCACCCCGTGACCCTTGTGAGGATAAGTAGTATAAAATGAATGGATGAATTATGACTGTGTCTCTAAAAATGCACCAGTGTTGTCCATAACATACACCTATCCATGCAATAATACTCAGCGCTACCATGACGACCGTTTGTGCAAATTAACAGTTCATAGATTTGACAGTATTTGTGATACATTTAGTGTATATAGTTATACTAGTGTTCACAAAGCAGATGATAAGACTGGCTTTTTCCTTCAGGTCAAAAGAGGAAGTGACCTCCACCATCAGCCCTAGTGGCCCCAGCATGCAGGAAAAGAACGAGACGGTGCAAGAAAGCAACATGGTATAGTAAAACGTCAACCATCTAATATTGCATTGCATTGCATTGCATTGAGTGAACTGCCATGACATGTGACTTTAGCTTGAGTGCATTCACCTAACATTGTTGGTTTTAATACCAAATGCCTTTATGGAGATGGCACATTTAGGTGCTTTTGACGTTTTGGAAAAATACTTTATCATGAATTCAGCACAAGTTTGTTTGACGGCATTGTGGTTCTGAAGGCTCTGTATGGGCCATTCGAGTTCTTCCACTCCAAAAATATCTGAGAACACTTTTATGGATCTTGTTTTGTGCATTGGAGGAACTCACTTAGATTGTTGTCATGGGACTATAAATGGTCAGAAAGTTAAAAAGGTTGCCAGTCAATCACAGGGCACATACGTATAGACCAGGGGTGGGCAAACTACGGCCCGGGGGCCACATCCGGCCCGCCAAGTGTTTAAATATGGCCCGCACGTTCTTTCCAAACTTAACATACAACCTGACATCATGGCTTTAGCCAACCTTTTGATGGTTTAGGTATTTTTTTTTTAATCAATTTGTTTATTTGATGTGATCTGCTGTTTACAAAGTGCTCCTGAAAAAAGGACACAAGCACATATACATAGCAGGTTGCATGACACTTACAGATACAATCATTCCAGGTGGACTGTTAGAATTATATGCGTAAAATATATAGTCTGGCCCCCTGTCAATTTTGTTAAATCAATGCGGCCCGCGAGTCAAAAAGTTTGCCCACCCCTGGTATAGACAAACAACCATTTACATATAACATTCATTCATTTTCTACTGCTTATCCTCACAAGCGTCGCGGGGGGTGCTGGAGCCTATCCCAGCTGTCTTCGGGCGAGAGGCGGGGTACACCCTGGACTGGTCGCCAGCCAATCACAGGGCACATATAGACAAACAACCATTCACACTCACATTCATACCTATGGACAATTTGGAGTCGCTAATTAACCTAGCATGTTTTTGGAATGTGGGAGGAAACCGGAGTACCCGAAGAAAACCCACGCATGAGATGGTCTAGGGTGGAATTGAACTCTGGTCTCCTAGCTGTCAGGTCTGCGCGCTAACCACTCGACCGCCGTGCAACAAGACTTGATTTGCTGATTTCAAAAATGATCTTAAAAATATACATACAAAAGTTTAAATAATATATATTTTTATATATATATTACAGCCCAGTCAAAATAAAACACAAAAATGGCTCGCTGAGTACCTGTTTGTTAAGGTTGTGTGTGTGTGTGTGTGTGTCTGGCATCAGTCCAGCTGTTGTCAGTCTTTGGTAGACAGTTGGAGTAGATACACAGCCAGCATCTGTCTGCTCATCTGGCTCTGTCTCTCTCACACACACACACACACACACACACACACACACACAACTTTTAGCATCTTACCCCTGAAAAAAACAAATCAAGCCAATAGACTGACACAGCGGTGACAGGTAGAAACGAGGAGTGAAACCTGGTTTGGCGTCTTATTAGAACAGAAAGCCTGTCAAAGTGTCATTAGAGTTTAAGCGGGGAAGCTTAAAGACAAACAGCAGACACAGCGGTACTGTGTCAGCTGCATACACACAACAGGAACCAAAAAAAAGTGTGTGTTTTAGTAGAGATAAAATGCACCAGGACCACTGTGGTGAATGCACAGTAGATTTTTAGGAGGGAGGATAACACCTGTAGTTTCTTTTTTTTTAATGCTGAACCACATTTCATGCATCACCAGAAGGCCTGTGTTTTAATTTTTAATTTTCATTGTAGTGAAGACATGGTTTATAAAAATGGCAGGCGTGGTGTATACAGTATATACAATGGATCCGCGCATATTCATGATTCAGCATCAAATAAATATATTTTTTCACTTTTCTGACTTATAAATGTAGTTAGAATGTTGTATTCTCATGTTAAACAATGCCGATGTTTAAGTTGTTACAAGCTGAGTGGGGCCAATCACAGCAGAGTGGGCGTGTCAGGAAGCAGGACGTGTGTGGAATAAATTAAAACAGTTTGGAAATCCAAGGAAATAGAACTGGAATAGGTGCAGATTCTGGAAGATCTACAAAAAAAAAAGCTTTCTGTGTGGGTTATTATGTGTAGCTGCTCTATAGGAGTCCACAACTCAATACAAAGGGACAGAAATTGACATAATAGGCCCCTATTTAAATATGCATGTTCTGTATATGTCACTATACATCTAATATCTCTGTATATGAGAGATTACTTCGCAGTGACGGGGATTCAAACCAGTCTCACGTTCCACTTCACTAATCTAGATGAGCCAATCGGCCCTGTGAGAGGTTTGATAACCTTTTCATCAGATTATTTGGACTTAATCTGTCTGAAAGTGAACCCAGATTTGTGTAATCTCGCATCAATATGATTAGAAAAAGAATGATTTAAATGTAATTTTATTAAACGTCTTAATATAATCACTGGGGCGGTCGAGTGGTTAGCGCGCAGACCTCACAGCTAGGAGACCAGGGTTCAATTCCACCCTCGGCCATTCTCCACGGTTTTCTCCGGGTACTCCGGTTTCCTCCCACATTCCAAAAACATGCTAGGTTAATTGGCCACTCCAAATTGTCCATAGGTATGAATGTGAGTGTGAATGGTTGTTTGTCTATATGTGCCCTGTGATTGGCTGGCGACCAGTCCACGGTGTACCCCGCCTCTCACCCCAAGACAGCGACCCTCGTGAGGAAAAAGCGGTAGAAAATGAATGACTATATCACTGATTGTGTGTGTGTGTGTGTGTGTGTGTGTGTGTGTGTGTGTGACATTCAAGCATCACAATGAAGTTAAAAGGAAAATCCCAAAGTAGATTACACTAAGAACGAGAATTGAGAAAACAATTTCCGTCAACAAAGCAGTCAGGTGGCCACAAACACCAAAATAATGAAAGGTCCTTTTGGCTGCAGATGGGTGACAGTTTGTAACTTTAAAAAAAAATGGCTTCCTATTGTCTTTGTGCAGATGAATTGAATGTTGGTTTGTGGTTGTTTGGTAAACAATGCCATCTATCAAAGAAATCCCTGCAAACATTCCTATTGCTCTCAGTACCGAATCAGGTTCTATTCAATACAATCCCGGCTGGTAGGACATGAGGACGAGAACATGGCGTTTCCAGGGCACAGCACCAGTTTAAACATGAGGCTCAGTCAAGGATCCTTCACAGCCTGGATGATGTATTATGGATATGATTGGATAGTAGTGCTGGGAAAGATCGGAGCATAGGAGTTCAGGTTCTACTTGGTCCAAAATGAGCAATAACCGCTTCAAGCTAATCTCTCCGCAGATATCATCCACCCTGGGTTTGCCACTTCTCCCACCCCAGCGTCAACACATCATCCCACAGCATCAAATAAATATATTTTGTTGTTTTTTTTCACTTTTCTGACCTATAAATATAGTTAGAATGTTGTATTCTCATATTAACTAATGCTGATGTTTAAGTTGTTACTAGCTGAGTGGGACCAATCACAGCAGAGTGGGCGTGTCAGGAAGCGGGAAATGGGTGGAATAAATTAAAACACACAATTTTGGAAATCCAAGGAAATAGAACTGGAATAGGTGCAGATTCTGGAAGATCTACAAAAAAAATCTTTCTGTGTGGGTTATTATGTGTAGCTGCTCTATAGGAGTCCACAACTCAATATAAAGGGCCAGAAATCCCACCATCCCACAGGGAGTCAGGTTGGTCCCAGCAAAGTGGGTGTGTCAGGAAGCGGGACATGGATGGAATAAATTAAAACACACCATTTTGGAAATCCAAGGAAATAGAACTGGAATAGGTGCAGATTCTGGAGGATCTACAAAAAAAGAAAAAAGCTTTCTGTGTGGGTTATTATGTGTAGCTGCTCTATAGGAGTCCACAACTCAATACAAAGGGCCAGAAATCCCATCATCCCACAGGGAGTCAGGCATGCGAGTCCGTGGATTAAGGCCACACGGTGCTTTGGTCCCAAACCCACCAAATTAAACCCTTGGACTTCTGCCACTTAATTTCTCTAAGTGGCATTGGCCTCGTTGTTATGATTGTTAATTAAAGTTGGATTTAGTCAAGTGGCTGATTGGCAAACAATGAAAAATGTTGCCATTTTCATTAATTATTTCTGTTTTGTGAGTTATTAAGTGAAGTGGACTTTGGTGTCTACCTCGTTTATCTAATTATTTACGTGAGAGACAGCCAGTTGGTTTGGCTGGGAGATTTTTCAGATGAGCAAACAGATGTTGCAGTTTCTCAAGAGGGATTTATGTCAAAATTACAGTTTACACACACATACACATACAGTACTGCATAATATACTTATTTGTCTTAACCATAACAAAGGAGAGTAATATTTGGCAATCCAGAGTACATCAAAAAGTTACCATATGCCTTCTGCTTTGCCTTAACTTCCTTTGGGGGTGTTTGTCATTGTGTCCGACTCTTTCAGCATACGCCCGAGTCGTCTCCCTCCCGCTCACCACTTAGTCCTCAGCAGACCTCCGACAAAGAAGAGGCCAAACAGAACCGAAGAGGCCTCTCAAATCTGCACCGAGCTGGCAGCGTCAAAGACCTTATCAGTAAATTCTCTGGTCCAGATTACGACTCGTATCTCAAGTCTCCTTTGAGTCTTTATTCTGGAGCAGGAAGAGTTGAAAAGCACGCCTTCTTTGAGACTGTTAGTCCTCCAAGGTCAAAGTTGAGTCCGACCGTTATCGGTCAAGACGACAAACCAGTTCCAAGTATCTCTGTGACTCCTCCATTCGAGGAAAGGAGTCGGAGTACGGGCGTACCTGTTCAAAGAGTCGTTCAAAGTAGCCAGATAACTGCAAGAATTGATTGTCCTGTAGATCACAGCAGTGAGAGGACAGATTCAAACAAAAGCACAGACTCTGGTAGAGATTCGGTGGCGGACTCTGGCATGGGATCGGTAAGCAAAAAGTAAACAATCTTGCATGGGAATTTCTCTGCATGAAGATATGGAATTACTCTGCATGTTCTTGAAATGCATGATTAGAGATTCGAAGCATGCACTCACATTATTATACTGGTCATATAGACTTAGTCAAGCTTCAATTAACTCTTTCCTTACCGTCAATGCTATTTTTTCACAGGATAATTGAACAGCATGATGTGATCTGGTAAAATAGACTCTGTCATTTTCTATTTCTGATAAGCTTTCTGTTGATTTGGTGCTTTTTGGCGAAGCAAAACTGCTTTTTATAACTAATTACAGCAGCCAATTACCCTTGCTCTGGAGATCCATACAAGGTCTCACTTCATTGGGAACGTTTCTGAGAAACGTACACGGACCACCATTGGAATACAATAGAGACATAGCACTATGTTGGGCATCTGTCCATCTAATGATTATTATTATTAGATTAAGGTCTGTGTGAGAAGTACTAGCTCATTGCAGGATGCAGTTAAAGCTACAAAATTTAGCATCTGGACTCAATGGGACACAAATTTATAGATGGGGGGGGGGGGTATTCTGCAAGATAGATTTTCAGACAAATACTTTAAATATGTTCGTAAAAAAAAAATAAATTATGCCAATGTTAGCAGACTTGTATGTCACAGTAGTCCTTGTGTGAGTACTCGGCATGTTAGTATTCTTATATTACAATATTTGCTGGAGGAATAAGCAGTTCGCCCTCGCTCTATTGGCAAGTGTTGTTAGAACGAAAAACCGGGTTTGACAAAGTAAGTTCATAACCAATTAAATCAGATTGGGGATTTTAGGTTCGGTTGAGTTCCATCTTGAGCCACTTTGGCCGAATACCTCATTGATGGTCCACGTTATGGACAAACAAGTCAAACACAACTTCCCATATTGGCTGAGTGGAACATCTCCAGTGGAAAGGAAACATAAAACAGAAACCATCTGCAGTCTTGGCCTATCTTCAGTTAGAACGCTATACAGAGAATGTTACCGAAAAGTAGACTCTATACTCTGATGACCCAGTGGTTTATTGATAAAACGTGATATATTATTGTTCGACAGCAACAAGTCCGACAATCAACAAAACAAAACAGACCATGTGATGCTTGAGGTGTGGAATTTCCATGAATAACATTACTGACCCATAACTGTCACTAACTTAGCCATCGTTTTTCTTGCAGTGACGTTATTCAAATAACATAAATGCATAGCAAAGCTACATGAGTTTTTATCATGAGCAGGTTTATTTTTCTTTATCTGTTTACATCATATATAGAGTTGTATAGATATAGTTCATCTTCAAACAGATAAAATAATGCATAAGGCTAAAAACAACCAATTACCTAAAAATGTCATCCAATGTGAAATATGATCTCAGGGAAGAAGTACATTTGAAACAATTCTATGCTAGGACTACGTTATGCTAGCCATAGCATTTCAGTATGTGGAATCAAACTATGGAATGGATTGAGTAAGGACCTCAAACAATGCACAACAATGAGCCAATTCAAGAAACAATACAAGCAGTTGATGTTTGCTAAATACAAGGATGAAGAGTCTTGAACCAGTCATGATGTGCTATATATATCACTATATTGACACTTACTATGGTACACATTATGTCATTGGATGGTCATATCACCTCGTACTTCGGTATGAGGTACATTATTTAAAAAAACAACCTTAAACTGTATTATGGAAAGCAGGAAGTGAACAAATGTAACAGTTACTGATTGTAAAAGTACCAGATGGAGGGGTAGGATTTAATAAGCTTTGCTTCTTCCTACTCCTTTTGGACATGTGGAACTGTGAACCGATTATGTGATGCATTCAATTGTAATCTGATGCATGTTCAAATGAAATAAAACCATTACCATCATTTAGTCCTAGTTTTAACCCTTGGTTGGTCCTCATTAAACAACATTCCATATTATGATGTTTTGTAGTTGCTCCCATAAATTAAATTTAAAGATAATTTTGGTCCGTAGACATGAGAATCTCCTAAGAACCCGTTAGAGTGGAAGAAGAATATGAACACAATGCAGTGTGGGAGAATAAGTGCCAAATAAGCTTCTTTACCTGCCCACACACATACGCAAATTATTATTATTTATTGTAAATTATTTGTACAAATTACAGTTTACGCTGTACATTGTTCATATTTGAAGTCATCTATTTATTCTCCACACTATTATTTAGTATTTATTATTTTACGGGAGCCAGGCAACGACATTTCGTTGGCAATTGTGCAATGACAATAAAGTCTATCTATCTAACATGAATTATTAGTTCCATGTTTTAATGTCATTATGTCTCCCAAGCAAAAGTAAAGGATAGCAATCACCACGGAATTAAAAATGAACATCAAATATACTAGGACACTGTTTTGGTCCTAACTGCTTGACTGTTGCAACCGTAATATGAAAGCTGCAACACGTTTTGTATACGTTTTTTTTTTTTTTTTTTTGGTAATAGAAGTCTTGATTTGATTTCACCTGTCGGTACTATGCATTCATTACCTCCCACTTTAATCACTAGCATCAGCACATGTCACTAACATCTCGCTTGTCTTCGTCCTGAATGCATATAATACTTGCATGCTATTTTCTTGTTTTTTTCATGTTTCTTCTTTGTTTCAGGAGCCTGAAAGTGATTCAAACAAGCAGCCGGACAGTCTGTCAGAGGAGGAGCCCTCCACTCCAAGAGTTGTACCGCCCAGCCCCAGATATCAGCTGTTCCTTGACAACGAGCTGAAGACCAACGGCTTGAGTAGCAGGGATGCAGATGGCCCAGGAGGCGGAGGCCCGCTGGGGGAGAATGGCTCCAGGTTGTCCCGGTGGGAGACCACACGACCAGGGCTGAACTACCTAGGGTCCATGGAGTCCATCGCGTCACGGGACTTTGACATTGATCGGGTAGGTCTGGCTGACGGGGGGTATTTAGATTGTGGATCTGTAAATGCTGCCCTCACTGAAAGTGAAACTGAAATAATATTTAGTTGGCTCCCCTTTCAAGTAAGAACAGATTGCATCTTTTCTGGTTTAGTGTGGGTGTTTTGTCCATTTATCCAGGAGAACATTTTGATGTTGGACCTGAGAGTCTTCTGGGTCAGCATTTCTCTTCTAGTTCGCATCACAAATGTGTTTAATGGGCTTTACGCAGACTCTTCCACACCAAACTCATCCAGACATGCCTGCTTTTTTTTTTTTTTTTTTTGCACCAGGATACGTTCATGATAAACCAATGGAGGACATTCCTCCAACTCTTTGAGTTGACTTTCACTGAAAGTAAGGCGCCTAGTCCGACTCCTAATTGATTGACGCCCACAGAAATCTGTTATTAAACATCGCCATCTGGTGGAGAAAATATAGATTTGTTTTTTTCTTGTTAATAAATTATGTCTTTTAGGGACTTCATTCATTTATTTTCTACCGCTTATCCTCACGAGGGTGCTGGAGCCTATCCCAGCTGTCTTTGGGTGAGAGGCGGGATTCACCCTGGACTGTTATTTTATTTTTTATCCTTTAGTTTATTCCTGTAAAATTACAAAAAAAATTGTTAGAATGTGATCTTTTCCTCATATTTTGACTTTATTCTCATAAAAGTATAGCTATTTTGTAATTGTCATTTATAATTTATTCCCATAATATATATTATACATTTTTCTGCACCCAATTTTCCAAAAATAACAACTTTAATCGTTATTTTGTTTGTTTCTCATAATATTACAACTTTAAAAAAATATAGACAAACAACCATTCACACTCACATTCATACCTATGGACAATTTGCGCCAACCTAGCATGTTTTTTTTTTTTTTAATTACAACTTTTTTTTGTTAGAATGTGATCTTTTCCTGATAATATTTTGACTTTATTCTCATAAAAGTACAGCTGTTTTATAATTGTCATTTATAAAGTTAGCTATGGACAATTAGCAGTCGCCCATTAGCCTAGCATGTTTTTGGAATGTGGGAGGAAACCGGAGAAAACCCACGCATGCACGGGGGGAACATGCAAACTCCACACAGAGATGGCCGAGGGTGGAATTGAACCCTCGGTCTCCTAGCTGTGAGGTCTGCACGCTAACCACTAGACTGCTGTGCCGCCTTTTAGGGACTTATGCTTTGGAAATATGCAGAAGTCAACCTTTTTGGATGATGTGCTTGTGCACCAGCTTTCCTCATTGTGGAAGAAGATGGATTCATGGACACTTTTATTGCAAATGCTGATCCACAACTAGAGGAGAACATTAATGTCATTGTAGCAGGAGGGTTTGGTGTGTTGTTTTTATTAGCTGTCTAATCCATACTCTGTTTCACATACTCTGTTTCACTTGTTTAATTGGAATATGGAAGGAAATGAGCATTTTAAAGATATACTCATTAAATGAAGTATTTTTCTTTTGTTTTTTTTACAGGCAAGCATGATTGACAGCCCGTCTCGAGTGTTCAACAGCCCCTACAGCTTGAACATGAACACACATTTGGTAAAAAAATAGAAGAAAAACTGTGCTCCACAATGTTGCAAGCATAAACAGCAATTATGGGCCTGACTAATTATTATTATGGGCCTGACTTGACAACATTATAGCCAATGAAACCTTGCTTGTGTAAACTAAACAGCCACCTTCCATACTCTCTATGTTTATATGCAGACAGGAATGGTATCTCCTGCCACATCGGAGTTGAACCTGCACACCTACAGTCGTAGCAGCAGTCCGGTGCTGATGACGGGGCCCACCCTCATTCCCCCTCGCACGCGATACTCCGCATACGATGCTCTCTTGAAGAGGAGGAACGACGTCCCTAATCCCGTATGCATCCCTACAAATACTTACACACACAAAACACATTCTATGCTAACTTTGTTTTTTTTTTTTCTAATGCTCGTATGTAGGTGGTACCCACCCACTACAGCTTACGATCCAGCACACTGGGGGGGGGGCCCAATAGAAAAGACTTCATTGAGGAATTGACCAAACAGTTGGATGCCTGTCAGAAGGTAAGCCATGCTCACGTATTTTACATGCAAATAGATATACTGTATATCTATCTATACCGGCACAGCGGTCGAGTGGTTAGCGCGCAGACCTCACAGCTAGGAGACCAATTCAATTCCACCCTCGGCCAATCTCTGTGTGGAGTTTGCATGTTCTCCCCGTGCATGCGTGGGTTTTCTGCGTGGGTTTCTCCGGGTACTCCGGTTTCCTCCCACATTCCAAAAACATGCTAGGTTAATTGGCGACTCCAAATTGTCCCTAGGTATGAATGTGAATGTGAATGGTTGTTTGTCTATATGTGCCCTGTGATTGGCTGGCCACCAGTCCAGGGTGTACCGAAGACAGCTGGGATAGGCTCCAGCACCCCCCGCGACTCTGGTGAGGAAAAGTGGTAGAAAATGAATGAATAATGTAAATAAGTCATGGTGGATGAGTGGTTAGCATGTTGGCCACATAGTCAGGAGATCAGGAAGATCAGGCATGTTCGCACCGTGCATGTGTGGGTTTCCTCCGGGTTTCCTCCCACAAACAAACAAAAACATGCTAGGTTAATTAGCGACTCCAAATTGTCCATAGGTATGAATGTGAGTGTGAATGGTTGTTTGTCTATATGTGCCCTGTGATTGGCTGGCGACCAGTCCAGGGTGTACCCCGCCTCTCGCCCGAAGACAGCTGGGATAGGCTCCAGCACCCCCGCGACCCTCGTGAGGAAAAGCGGTAGAAAATGAATGAATGAACCTACCACACATGAAAAATAATGTAAATAAGTCAGCGCAAGGCTGCACGGTGGCCAAGTGGTTAGCATGTTGGCCAAGTGGTTAGCATGTTGGCCAAGTGGTTAGCATGTTGGTCAAGTGGTTAGCATGTTGGTCAAGTGGTTAGCATGTTGGCCAAGTGGTTAGCATGTTGGCCAAGTGGTTAGCATGTTGGCCGCATAGTCAGGAGAACAGGAAGATCAGGCATCTCTGTGTGGAGTTTGCATGTTCACACGGTGCATGCGTGGGTTTCCTCCGGGTTTCCTCCCACAAACATAAACAAAAACATGCTAGGTTAATTGGTGACTCCAAATTGTCCATAGATATGAATGTGTACCCCACAATTATTGATATATAGAATGTTCCAGTATCAGGAACAATAATTTTAATATTCATTTATTGAACTGCTGTGTATGTTCTCTTCAGCGTAACCAGTTCCTGGAGGCTGAGAGTGTGGAGATGGAGAAAGAGAGGAACCAGATCAGGTGGGACACGAATCACATCATTCAGTGTGTCGGCACTACATTTTGAAAACATCTGTCATGTGTGATGATGTCACGATGTACACAACATAAACGAAGGTTCGAAATGCGTGGCCTGCTGGTGAACAACGAAGACCTGCTGAGGACCAACACTCAGATGGCCAATGAGATGAAAAGACTGAGAGAGCAGATATTGGAGATGGAGAGAACCAATCAGATCCTGGCGGAGAAGCACAGAGAGATGGAGGTATAAAACATGGCGGTGATGATAAATAGTCAATTTACAGCAATACAAGCCGTGCACTCATTACTTTATGTGATTCTGTCATCTTCCGTCATGTGTGCAGATCGAGGTGAAGCAGGCCCGTGACGTGATGTTGGAGGCCAATACTCAAGAGTATGCCTTCAGCTTCCTCCAGCAGACCCTTAAGAACAAGATCCAGGATGCTGAGGTGTGTCAATAAACCTAGAATCATCACACTAGTAGCCATCACCAGTAACTACGGTAACGATACCACCAGAGCACATAGCAAAATATATCATAGTAATAATAATAATAATGGTGAGGTTATTTGAATTATAATTCAACACATCCATGACATTCCAAACTGAGCATCCATTGCTTATATTAATACTGCACATATTAATATTATGCATGTTAACAAGAGTTATTTATGTGTGTGTAGGAGAGCCTGGAGAAGCAAACGCTGCACTCTCAGACTCTGGCAGAGAAGTTATGGCTTGCTGAGAGACAGCTGGAGGAGCTGGAGGTGGACAAAGACAGCAAACACAAGAAGACGTCTGAACTCAACAGCACCATCAATAGACTCGAAGAAGAGGTGCGTTGATACGAGACGTCACACTACATTCGACATTTTGTGTGAGAATGATAAGCTCTTTCCATCAAGATTACACATAAAAAATATATGTTTTTATTTAGTGGATGTCACACTAAAAAGATGGTTGGATAATAGATTGTCCTTGAACCTAAGTAAAACTAAAATCATGCTGTTTGCTAACAGCAGAAAGGACACGCACCAGCAAATACAAATAGACGGAAAGGGTGAACAAAAATACATTGCTGGGGATCACAATAGATGAAAATATGAGCTGGAAACCTCATATTACAAATATATATAAACATAAGGTGGCCAGAAATATTTCAGTATTGAACAAAGCAAAATTTGTTCTCAATCAGAAATCACTCCACACTCTTTATTGCTCTCTGGTTCTACCATATCTTACTTATTGTGTGGAAATATGTGCTAATAACTATAAAAGCAATCTTCACTCGCTAAATGTACTGCAAAAAAGGTCAGTAAGGATAATTCATAATGCGAACATAATAAGAACATACTAACTCCTTATTTCTAAAATCACAAATACTTCAACTTGCTGCTATAGTTCATCTTCAAACAGCTAAAATAATGCATAAGGCTAGAAACAACCAATTACCTAAAAATGGAATCCAATAATAAAAAAAAACCTTAAACTGTATTATGGAAAGCAGGAAGTGAACAAATGTAACAGTTACTGATTGTAAAAGTACCAGATGGAGGGGTAGGATTTAATAAGCTTTGCTTCTTCCTACTCCTTTTGGACATGTGGAACTGTGAACTGATTATGTGATGCACACAATTGTAATCTGATGCATGTTCAAATGAAAATATGTGGAAATATGGGGTAATAATTATAAAAGCAATCTTCACTCGCTAAATGTACTGCAAAAAAGGTCAGTAAGGATAATTCATAATGCTATAATTATATATATATAATACTTAAACTTGCTGATATAGTTCATCTTCAAACAGCTAAAATAATGCATAAGGCTAAAAATAACCAATTACCTAAAAATGTCATCCAATAATAAAAAAAAACCTTAAACTGTATTATGGAAAGCAGGAAGTGAACAAATGTAACAGTTACTGATTGTAAAAGTAATAAGCTTTGCTTCTTCCTACTCCTTTTGGACATGTGGAACTGTGAACTGATTATGTGATGCACTCAATCGTAATCTGATGCATGTTCAAATGAAATAAAACCATTACCATTTGTGCAGAATGTGCATACAGAATGTGTTCCACAACATCACAGCCTGCCAAATAATGTCCCTACTGGGAAATGAAACACCGCCCTCTGCTGGATTCATGGATGCAGCACTCTTTCCTCTTGCAGATATCTGTTTCTATTTAAATATTTAATGTATCTTTTTTTGTGCAAGACTGTTTCATTTCAATCCAGCAAATGACAAATAAAGTACAAATAGTTTTATGTCAAACTGCAAGCGTCCATAACTATGTTATTTAATTATTTACTTGTGTGTCTCCAGCTTGCCGAGGCCTTGCAGATGTCCTCCCAGTGCACAGCAGAGTTCAACCTGCAACAGAAATTGCGTCAGGATGCCCAGCTGAGGGTGGAGGAGCTGGAGGAGTCCTTACTGGAGAAGGAGCAAGAGCTGCAGAGACTTCAAGCTATTGTCAACAGGTTGCAGGGAGAGGTTAGTCAACATAAGAAGAATAACAGTCGATGGTGTTTGTATCTGATGATATGCTCCATATGTGACGTAGGTGTCAGGTAAGCTGATTGACAAGGAGCGTACACTGGAGGAGGAGATCCAGCTGAGGGAGAGGCTTCAGCTGCAGTGCAAGCAGGCGGAGAGGACAGTGGACGATCTTCACATGGAGCTGCAGACCACCATCCAAGCCAGAGATGACCTCGCCAAACAGCTCAAACTGGCTCAGGTACTGATCGGTCGGGCTCGCTCGGAACTTCACAATTCGTTAAAATGTAGAACATCAGTGTGGAGACACAGAAGGTGTCATGTTTGAGGCAGAATAAGGACCTTTCGTTGGAACTAAAACTAAACAAAAACTATATATTGGGGTGTTGGATGGAAGCAGTTAATCAGAGCCGATCCACAGTGTGTTTCCATGCACAAACCTGTTGATTCAAACTCAGATGTCAACTTGAATTAATCAAGCAAAGTAACCGTTTTGGGGTTAATGAGGTGTTAATTATGCAAATCCCATTTAGCAATCATTGTGCATATTTCATAATCCTAAACATTCATCATGTCACTAATTGTGAAGATACTTCATCTGTCCCGTTTCTAAATAACTTCACTCTCCAAGTTCTTGACATGATCACCACAAATGACCTCATAGTAGATGCTGCTTGGATGTAGTATTTGTAAGAATTACTTGATCACTGCTGATTTTAAACTTCACGCTATATCAAGGTCTCCTCGAGATGATTGTGAGAAAGGTGAGGGACCAGCCCAGAATTACACAGGACTTTGATCTCAACGGTCACCAAGGAAATCATTCACAACATACTTTGATTTACAGGCCTGCAAAGTGGCAGCCCATCCTATTATTCCTCACAATTCACTATTTGTTATGGGCCTGCAAAACAAAGCCCAACAGGCCATACTTTTATTCATCATACTTTACTATTTATTATGGGCCTAAAAAACAAAGCGGAACAGCCCATCATTTTATTCCTCATACTGTACTATTTATTATTAGCCTATAAAACAAAGCACAACAGCCCATCATGTTATTCCTCACAATTCACTATTTATTATGGGCCTGCATAACAAAGCCCAACAGGCCATACTTTTATTCATCATACTTTACTATTTATTATGGGCCTATAAAACAAGGCGCAACAGCCCATCATGTTATTCCTCACAATCCACTATTTATTATGGGCCTGCAAAACAAAGCCCAACAGGCCATACTTTTATTCATCATACTTTACTATTTATTATGGGCCTACAAAACAAAGCGGAACAGCCCATCATTTTATTCCTCACAATTCACTATTTATTATGGGCTTGCAAAACAAAGCCCAACAGGGCATCATTTTATTCCTCATACTTTACTATTTATTATGGGCCTATAAAACAAAGCACAACAGCCCATCATGTTATTCCTCATACTTTACTATTTATTATTAGCCTATAAAACAAAGCACAAAAGCCCATCATGTTATTCCTCACAATCCACTATTTACTATGGGCCTGCAAAACAAAGCACAACAACTCATACTTTTATTCCTCACACTTGACTATTTACTATGGGCCTGCAAAACAAAGCACAACAGCTCATACTTTTATTCCTCACACTTGACTATTTACTATTATGGGCCTGCATAACAAAGCGCATCATCCTATGCTTTTATTCCTCAAACTTTAATATATGTTATGGCCGGGCAAAACAAAGCTCAACAACCCATACTTTAATTCTTCACACTTTACTATTCATTATGGTCCTGCAAAACAAAGCACAAGCCCATTCCTTGCTTAAATAAGGTAAATGCTAACAACCAGCAAGAATATAACACTGGACCGGAGATAAGCAACAGGCAGGCCCATTTCCTGGTTTTGTTGTCTTTGTTAAAATACCATAAAAGTAATTTAGACTGTTCATAGCTTTGAATAGGTTAAAATTACATAATGCAATTATTCTTTTCCCCACGCTGTGTGACCTTTTTAGGAGAAAATGATTGACCTGGAAAGTGATGTGGAGGAGCTGCATGACAGCGAGCAGCGATGGGCCTCCAAGCACAAGAGAGCTATAGAACAGGTAGATGAAGTGTGGATGACTATTCATATTTCATGTCATCAGTTTATTTCACTTTTATTGACACATATTTATGGTTTCTGTCAGACTGAGCAGCTGCAGCTGAAGCTGATTCAGGAAAAAGATCTGAACGACCAGCTGGAAACTGAGAAGGCCATCACGGAGCGACAAGTGCGTGTCCTGTGTGGTTTCATTTTTTTTTTTTTAAATACTTTTTTCATATTGTGTATATGATACATTAAGTTTTTCAAAATTATGCACATTATGCAGTAATTGTAAACAAGCATATAACATATCTTAACATACAGCCAAATTAATGCCTTTGTTGTAAAAAAAAAACAAAACAAAACATTTGTGTGTCTCTTCTCTGTCAAGTATCGTGAGCTACGTTTAGAGTTGGACGAGTTTCAGAACTCCAAACCTTCAGATGACATCATCTCCAAGACGGAGACCCGAGTCAGAGAGCTGGAGAACTCTCTCAGAACCGAGGAGAGGTACTTACAGTATACCGTATGACATTATACACTACATAGAGAACAGTGAAGGAGTAAGAACCCACCTGTGTTTCACGCAGGAGTAAAGCGGCTCTTAACAACACCATTGGTAAACTGGAGAGGAGGATCAATGAGCTTGGAGATCAGATGGAGGAGGAGCACAGGATAGCTGCAGAGCAAAAAGACCTGGTAAGTCATCCACTTCATACGTTAATGTAATCATCATGCAAGGCGGTCGAGTGGTTAGCACGCAGACCTCACAGCTAGGAGTCCAGGGTTCAATTCCAGCCTCGGCCATCTCTGTGTGGAGTTTGCATGTTCTCCCCGTGCATGTGTGGGTTTCCTCCGGGTACTCCGGTTTCCTCCCACATTCCAAAAACATGCTAGGTTAATTGGCGACTCCAAATTGTCCATAGGTATGAATGTGAGTGTGAATGGTTGTTAGTCTATATATTTTTTAAGTTGTAATATTATGAGAAACAAACAAAATAACGATTAAAGTTGTCATTTTTGGAAAATTGGGTGCAGAAGAATGTATAATATATATTATGGGAATAAATTATAAATGACAATTATAAAACAGCTGTACTTTTATGAGAATAAAGTCAAAATATTACGAGGAAAAGATCACATTCTAACAAAAAAAGTTGTAATTTTACAGGAATAAACTAAAGGATAAAAAATAAAATAACATCATTTTAGGTATGAATGTGAGTGTGAATGGTTGTTTGTCTATATGTGCCCTGTGATTGGCTGGTGACCAGTCCAGGGTGTACCCCACCTCTCGCCCGAAGACAGCTGGGATAGGCTCCAGCACCCCCCGCAACCCTCATGAGGATAAGTGGTAGAAAACGAATGAATGAATGATGTAATCATTACACTGTCTGGACAATGACGTCATGTCGTGACTTTTGTTGGCACGGGTGTGCATCACGGTCAAATCATCCCCATCTGATTGGTCATGCAGATGACGCAGAGAATCCGCTCTCTCAAGCGCCAGCTGAACGAGGCAGAGGAAGAGGCGAGCCGTAGAGACGCTCAGTTGCGTCACAGTCAGCGGGAGCTAGCCGAGGAGAGGGAGTCCAACGGGCGACTTCAGAGGCAGCTGCTCGACCAACACCTGCAGACAAAGTAAGAGCCAAACATACTCGCTATGTCACATAGCAGGAAATAAAAAAGCAAGGCAAAAAAGCTACCCAGCATGCCTTGCGGTGGGAATATGGGTGTTATGTTGTGCATAAACGTTTATTTGTACGCAATATTATATTGTGTGTCTCTCTTCAGTCGAAAGGACACTCTGACCATTCGTCAGACTCTAGATAACCTGCGGCTGGACCTCAGCGTTGACGATGACGATGACGATGACGAAGTAGAGCAGAAACGTCCAGAACCGAAAGACGAGAAAGTCGTGGAACAGATCAGTAAGGTCACCGAGGTTTAACGCAGTCTGTCATTGGGCGTGCACCGTCAGCGCCATCAACACATATCAGCATCAGAACATAGTATTAAATACTTTTTCATAGTAGAAAACATGCCGACGTATGTAATAACAATATTACCGCCACGTTACAGAGCGTGTACGCATTCATTCACTAATTAGCTGTATAGTGACATGAAATACTTTATGGGGGGGTGTACATTGAAATATCAATCAACGGCACAAAATGTTACATGTTGACCAGAATGATGTACCCACATGCCAAAAATATGACATGGGGTAACTAGAAATATATATCTATATCAGTCAATATAGATAGAACGCCAATACCAGCAAACGTAGCCCTGATTTACTAAGATTATACCAATACTGGATCGGATTGACCCCATCCCTAAATATCTGATTTTGCAAAGATAACACAGTGGAACCCGCTTAAGTCGATTGTGTACTCCTGTCCGCTTAAGTCGACATAAACATACATTGTCCATTGCTAAAATATGACACCCATAAGGGTCATTTCTATGATACATTGCTCAGTTGACACATGTCGTAGTATTGGGAACTTCACATACTACATAAACAAAACATGCTCACATACCTTCCATTCTCACGTTTTTTTGGGTGGAAATCTCGTATTTCGACCAAAATCAAGAGCCTCCAAACATCCCTCAGTTCCACAGAGCTCTCCACTCACACGTTCCTCCTCGGCACGTCTACATACGATTGCGTGGGACGTCCTCTCGATGGATGGTGGTGTGTTGACTCCTTCTTGCCGGAAGTTTCTGTTTCTTCCTCTGGGTAGCTCTCTTGTTTGTTTGATGTTTGTTTGTGCAAGGAGGGCTTCAGGGTCCATTATTCATTGGATTGGGATTCCCCAGGCCAGCGTCTTCTGCGCCATAGAACCCATCCAGGAACCAGGAAGTACTGGTGGTGAATAAGAGTATGAGATATTGTACGAAAACAGAACAATGGTTTTGTCGCCGTGAGTCACCTGGTCCCAGGGGCGTCACCATAAACGGGTTCCACTGTGATGCTTACCTCCGATTGGTGCTGCCATCATTTGAACAACGTGTGTATCGTAGTTGGCAGTGGTGTGGAATGGAACTAAACATCTTCCAAAATATCCCATAGTTCCTAAAATATGGCCCTTTAAGTTATTACTCTGTCCTGATTGCCAAAATTAAACAAAATTGAGCATTTTTCGAAATGTAAAGGACCTGTGATTAAAACTTGAATTTATTAGACGTACTTGATCATTTAGTCCACTAAATCCACCCTAAAAATGTTTCCATTGACAATCTATATTGGTCGTACTGGTTGTTCACATCTTGCAGGGTTACGACACAAAACAAGAGGGAAAAATAACACACAATAATTTATACTGAATGTAATTTTTATGTTTATGTTGCATATGTCGTTGGTATATTTCTGGATTTTCTGTCTTTTCTAATTACCTGTGGGGGTACATGCGATTTTAGAGAATGAAATATATATGTATGTAAAGTGCTGACTCGAGTATTTTATGGGGTGTAACCGCTGCAAGGAACTTACTTATTGTGCCTCGTATCAAGACCTCAACATGTGCCTTAATGTGCTTTTACAATCCAGACTCTAAAAGATAGCTTTTATGATGGGATTTTAAAGTCAATATTTTGTTTAAGGCCATTGTGTTCTGTGGTCTTTGAGCCAAGCAAGTCCACCTATATTTTTACATATATGCAATATATTATAAACCTAATATTCAGATCTAATCTGGATTCTCTATTTTGTTTACATTTGCTGGTCTATTTTGCTGTCAGGAATATGCGCTGTTAGGAATACAGTCATTGTGGTTTATGACATCGCTATCATATTTTATTGCTGGTTTTACTGCATCATGCAAGCTATTTACATTTACAAATTAAATGGTACTAGTATTTGTATTTGCAATAACACACATGTATGCTGGTTCTGCTGGATATTTATTGTTGTTTTTCACATTCTCGAGTTTCCTAAATAAATTCTTCTCCACAGTCAATGTGCTGGCTTTACTGAAATCTACTTTTTTCTATTTTTACTTTACTAAGACACATTACTTGGAGACATACAGTAAAATATTAGATTTGAGGTCTTGTTACCTTGCAAACAGTGGAAGTTGCTGGTCATTCAAGGAGGGGAAACACGTTTATTAATATTACTACATCAATGTGTTGATATTTTGCTATGTAAATTGTAGCAATAGCTTGCTAGCAGGTGCACGAGGCTTCTGTTTGGCGGGCTGTGCGTCAGATTGTGTGTGACGGGAGGGGGCGGGGGGAAGAAGACGCTACACAGCGACTGCTGCTCGTTGGGGAAAGAAACCGCAGAGTCGGCAAACATAACACTAGTTATTTTTAACAAAGACAAAATCGCTAGCGATCAATAAAGTCTCTCGATTAGTTCAGAATAAAGGAATGAAAAACTTGGAAAATGCTCAGGTCGAGGGTTTATACTTCAAGATCTCTGATTCGCTCATTTCACTGTCAATCAAAAAGGGATTCCGCCTCAGATAGGTTATCCAATCATAACACTGAAGCCCAGCTGATGGGTGGCACAAAGCCCAGCAATTATCCAATGACCGTCCAGTTTCGCGCAGTGAAGTAACCCACTCTACGCTTCCCTATGGAAGTCAATAGACGCTCAGCGTCTGACTGTAGAAGAACGCCGTGTCGCTGCGGGGGATGAATGAGAAGCGAAATGGGCAAAATGGCCAATATTTGGTGAAATAAAATTCTCTGTTTTGTTGTTTTTTTTATTATTTTCGGATTTGGCACATTGGCATATTAAAGGTGACAAAGCACAGAAACCTTTCAAACAGATCCATGGTGCACGATACAAAACTTGAAAATGACTGAAATAAACATACCATATTTTCATCTATAGAAGTTTTTTTTTCTTAATTCTTACTAAAAGGGCCACAGAAATGTTATACTTTATAATAAACTGCTGACCCACTTTAGCCCTACTAGCATCTTTGGGGAAGAAAAGAAATATAAGGATAGCAAGAAGGTCTTTCTTATTTGTTGTGCAAATCAACACCTGGAAACTATTTATCATCATGTAAGGCAGTTGGAGGTGTCACGCAACTTCAAAAAAAAAATGGTTGACTTGCACAAAATCAGGTAAGTCATCATCAGATACGTTAAGTGTGCTGAATATACGTAAGCAAGCAACAAGTGTACATAGACACAAATAAAACAATCATTACACAAAGAGTTGTTTTGGAAGGAAGCAAATGAAGTGGTCAAATTACATTCACCTGTGAAGGTTGTAGTGCTTTTTTTTTCTTTTTTCTTTTTGCTTCAGTGTTTATCACATTAAATGTTTCCTATCATGAATCATCAACTAAAATATTAGTCAGTGACAACACAACTAAACACAAAATGCAGTTTTAAATGACTTTTTATTATTAAGGCCTTATTAGGCCTTGAATTGCTTATAAAGCCATTTCTAAAGCTGTGAGACTTCAGCTAGCCACAGCGAGAGCCACTATCCAATAATGGCAAAAAATTGAACAATGGTGAAACTTCCCAGGAGTGGCCAGCGAACCAAAACTACCCCAAGAGCACAGCGATGACTCATCTAAGAGGTCACAAAAGACCCCACAACAACTTCTAAAGAAATGCATTATTATCTTATTATTATTATTATTATTAGCTTTAGGGGGTAATACATTTTTCACACAGGGTCATGTAGGGTTTGTTTTTTTTCCTCCCTTAATAATAAAAAAGTGTCATTTATGAACTGCATTTTGTGTTCAGTTGTGTTGTCATTGATTCATTTCATTTGTTGGATGATCTGAAACATTTACATGTGACAAACATGGACCAAAAATAAGACATCAGGAAGGGAGCAAACACTTTTTTATGAGTTTTGACTGGACTAGTGACATGCTGTTGAAAAGTAAAGAAACCAATGATTGGACCGCATCTTCCTTGCCACATGCAACACTTTTACCAGGTTTGAAAATGCAAAAAAAAACCAGCCAGTTTTTCAGTACGATTGTTCATTGCTGGGTTGCATGTGACATCACTGCCTCAAGCAGAAAGGGAGGGGGGGGGGGGCATTATGAGTGGACATTCTGTAAACATGCACTGTTTTTGCTAAATTATTTACTAAGATAAGACACCAGAAAGGGAAAAAAGTTCAAGAAACCAAAAAAATGTAAACTTTGATCCCCTTGTTTAACTATTTCATGTCTTTATGCAACACACCATGCGCACACACACAGACACACACAATGGGAGCACATGACTTCAAATTTGCATTAATCTGCCAAACATAGTACAAAGATACTCAGTGTTAATGTGGTCATATTAAATCCCCCCGGGGTATCCCGATGGTTGCAACCCAGCAATGAAGTGACTGGGCTCACAAATTTTGTGCTGTTGATATTGTTTATATTAGATATAATATTCCGGGGATAAGCTCTTGGACATAGGAGGCAAAAAATCGGAAATTGAGAGTTGGACAATATCGGCATATCCGTTTTCACATAAATTCCAACATCAGACATCCCTAATTATTACTGATATATTAAAGAAAGATAGTGATCATTGATTAGAATATATTTTCCCTCAATTCCACGTGGTCCATGCTGCAGCCACAATGGTGTGACAGTATCAATGCCAATAATATATGCAAATCAGCAACACATTTGGCTTTAATTCCCACTATAAGCATCTTAACTTATCTTACAGGATTCCTGTACATTCTGGAGAGTCCATATTCAATTATCAAACTTTTTGGCCCCATGGTGGGTTATTCTGCAGTCATGCCCAATAAAGAAAAAACAACGGACAGTGTGTCGACTTATTGACAAAGAAAAGGAAGGATTGTTCCATTGATGCCACATGGTGAACTAGTGGTTAGCATGTCTGCCTCACAGACAGGAGATACGGGTTTGAATCTCAGTTGAAACATCTGATTAGTATATTCTCCCTGTCCTTTTGTGTGTTTTTTCTGGCTCTGCAATTGAATGGGCACCAGTTGAGGGTGCACCATGTCTCTTTTCTAAAGTTAGATGGGTTGGCTCCAGCTCTGATGAGGACAAACCGTATAGAAATGAATGGATGGCAATGATTTGTTTTGCATAATCACTTTTTTCACTTGGGTTATATTCTGGGACCATCAGCGAATGGCGAAAAAATACTCAGATTTTGGATCGATATTTTCAAAAAAAAAAAAAAGAGCAACTTCTGTAATAATTGGAGTAGATTCAGCTTCGGAATCTTTCCCTTCTCTCTTCAATATGCCTCACACACTTATTAAACACATTTAAAGTATAAAATGTACGGGTACTCACCACTAACCAATGATAATGTAAGATGATCCATGAACAGATGGTCACGGTGTTGACAGCACACAACTACGGTGCGTTCAAGGACTGCCAAAATCTCAAAGCTTGATGAAAAAAAACATTATCAGTGAAGCATAAAACCATAAAAATGTAACAAATGAGGGGAGGGTTAACAATATTAAACAGTATACACACCACAGGTCTGTATTACCGACCTATGGTGAATGAGATGTGTTTTATGCGGAAAAAACGAAAAAACTCAGAATGATGCAAGCGAGTGGTGGCTTTTCCTAGAACTATACACACTGCAGCCACAACCAAACAATTCAGGCATAGTATGAGGGAACCAAAGTCAACCTGAGTGTTTAATACAGGCCCAGCATAGAAACCACGGTGCAATGAGGAAAAACCTTCTATAACTACACATCGGCACAGTACGGGGCTGCTCAATACAATTGTATGGGCCACTTAATTATTTTTAAACTGGTTCAAGTGTCAGTCATAAGAGGAAGCAATGTGTTTGGAAGTCAAGTAGAGAGGTTGATTTAACTCTTAACAAGTTACTATACTATCAGAAAGTGATCAGACCATTTAATCCTATAGGCACGGTTAGATGCCGTCCTCCCTCTCTAGTGACACAGGCCAACTGACTGCAGTAGCTTTAACCACCATTAGAGGGAGCACAAGCTTGGTTTTAATGTCAGCGCGGCAAAGGAAGAAAAAGGGTGGAAAAGAAAGTATACCATTGATCATGGATAGTTTTTGTCAAGAAAAGATGGACGAGAAGACGCACGCATGCAGGCAAAGGTGAGGAGAGACAGATCAAGTCAAAAGGTCATTTCCTGAATTAACTCTTTATCTAGCATGCACATTTCTTCTCATCTGGCTGTGCGGCAGAGAGCTTTGTGGTGCCGGTGCCGTTAGAAGGCTCCGCGGGTGGTTTGTCCACACATTGCTCCATCCTCTTCATCACCAGGTCCAACAGCGTGATCACCGACTTGTCCACCTCCACCCCGGTTGCTGCACTCGTCTCGAAATATGGAATCCTGGCAGCCACGAAACAAAAATATTCAGGTCATGGAATGTATCAACAATTTAAAATGTCATCATGAGAGAGACCCGAGTTCAATTCCACCCTCGGCCACCTCTGTGTTGAGTTGCATGCGCGGGTTTTCTCCGGGTACTCCGGTTTCCTCCCACATTCCAAAAACATGCTAGGTTAATTAGCGACTCCAAATTGTCCATAGGTATGAATGTGAGTGTGAATGGTTGTTTGTCTATATGTGCCCTGTGATTGGCTGGCGACCAGTCCAGGGTGTACCCTGCCTCTCGCCCAAAGACAGCTGGGATAGGCTCCAGCACCCCCGTAACCCTCGTGAGGATAAGCGGTAGAAAATGAATGAATGAATTATGGGAGAGAAGAAGTTGGGTAAATAAACACTAAATAAGTGAAGGATCTGCTCCTATGAAGGACTCATTGATTGATGATGATGATGATCAATGAACTTACCCGTATTTGTCTGCCAACTCCTTTGCTTGTTTTTCCTGAACCTCACGCTGGTCTGCCAGATCGGCCTTGTTTCCAACCAATACTATATCTGGGTTCTCACAGTAGGCGTTGGCCTGTAGCTGACCTGGAAGTCAACACAAGTTACTGATGAAGTGCTTATGATTATTCACATGCCAACAGGACGGCACAAAATGCTAACACTAGTCCTGGGGTCGGCAACCTTTTTCATCAAAAGAGTCATTTTGCCTCCTCTTCCAGTAAAAGACATCACATCAGTATCGTTTGTTGACTTCATTTTATGCCTGTGCTGAATTGCCATCAATTATCATTCTATTGGTCTTAGACTGTCTTTGGTTCGGGTTGCCGACCCCCGCCGTAGCCCCAACCGTGCCAAGATGCCAAGTCAATGCATTTTGAAATGAATACAAATCAATGTCAACATACTCATCCAGTTTCTGACATTGAGGAAACTCTGCTGGCTGGTGAGATCGAACATCAACAGGAAGCCCATAGCGTCCCTGAAGAACGCCGTTGTCAGGCTGCGGAACCTATAAACACAAAAGTAAATGTTCATGTAAAATAACATAATTTGACGCTGGAGCAAACTATGGTGTGTGAAAGTGTATGCAAACGTGTCACACAAGCATAATCGTATGCGGGTCCCATTTCGCAAACAAGATATTAAAGTGATTATGCAAGCAGTCGTTTTTAGGAATATGTATGAGTCATCCTGACTTTCCAGTTTTAACACGAAACGGACCGAACCAAAAAAAAAGGGGGGGGGGGGGGTTAATTTAAACAGTATATACACAGGCCATACCTACATACTCATGATTTGGTATTGTAGTTTTCTTAAAGCAGCTCACCTTTCCTGCCCAGCTGTGTCCCAAAGCTGGAGATGAACATTGAAGCTTTTTCCTGCTGTCATCCCATTAGGGTTGGATGTGGTGTACACCTAGAAAAAGAGGAGTCACTTTCTATTAAACTCGTGTCCAGATATAACTTTTCCAGCGTGCGATACAATACCGATATTCAGCGATATCGATATACATACCAACATGTTGTACAATAAAGAAAACCACACCAATACCTGCCTCCTCTGCTGCCGATTTGCTGGATGATCTATCAAAGGCATCCAAGTATAATTTACTGGCAGAGCACTCGGGAATTTGAATGGTTTCCTTGGCAATAGTAGAGTGTGAGGTGAACAAAGTCAAGATTTCTCATATTTCTCGGTGTGGCTCACTTCAAATAAGTGTGTATCGCACACAAAGAAGCCTCGAAGCATCATTCACACCTTTAGTTCTCACAGATGAGATACTGGCACTTTGTCTGACACAAGTGGGAGTGGGTTCACACAGTTCTCCGCTCTTCATCTGAAAATCAATAGTAAAGTTTATGGTTCCAATTATCAGGTGACAAAATAAGCCAACAGCCAAATGTTAATCTTTTCTTCTCATTTGAGAATGAGAAAATCAATTCCATGCATGCTATTTATTCTATGACATCACTACCATAGTTCTTTGAATGATTAAGTTCATGTAAAGCAGAGGTGTCCAAGCGTGTTGCACATTCCAAAAAATATATATTATATAAAAACAAAAAACGGTAAAAATGGCAAAAATTGCAGTAATTTTACAACAATATAATTAAGTAAAATGAGAAAACTGTTAAATAATAATTTACAAAAATAATGTTGTAATATTATGAGGTAAAAATAATGCAATTTTCGTAGCATTATTAATGAAAAACATTTTTTAAAGTTATAATATTATAAGGAACAACAAAACAATGAGTAAATATTTATACAGTATGGTGAGAATATTATGGAAATAAAGTCAAAATATTATTATTATAATTTACAAGAAGAATGTTAAAAAAAAACAGCAGGAACGGAAAAACACAACTGTAATTTTACAAGAATAAAGTAAAAATATTGAGGAAAAAAATTAAAATTAAATAAAATTGTAATATGAGGAAAAATTACATCATTTTACTAGCATACTGTAAGATATTTTAAAAAGCCATAATATGAGCAACAAACAAAAATAAAGAGTAGGTTTGGGAAATAGTCCAAATATTGGGGGAATAAATTAATAAAATTGTGAGACAAAAAATTACAAGAAGTATCAGTGGAAATGTTTGGACACCCCTGGTATAAGCCACATACTGTAAAACCTTGGTTAGCGTACGTCCTGGTTAGCATATTTTTCCGTTTACATACACCCTGTTAGCATCACGTTAGCATGGAATGTGGAAGCGGGAGTCCCTGTCCTCCTGCTCAGTCGTCCGTCTATGACATCAACAACAGTAGTTACACAGTTACGCCACAAGTCTTTGCTTTTCTTATTGATCACGGCTGTAAAATTAACCCACAATGAGTTGAGTTGGGAAACTCATTTCAAAGTATGAAACCGCCATCCTTGTGAATGATGCCTCAGTCTTTATCTGTGCTGTTTTTGTCAACAACCACGTCTTCAACCGAGGTCAAAGTGACAAAAAAAAGCACAAAAAATGAATTCCAATTAACATGCAGAGTGATTGTCACGAAACAAAAGATAAAATATATGTAAAAGTACTGTGACACATTGGCACATCTCTCTTTGGAGATGGACAATAATTCATCATACATGTCATGTGAAGCAGTGGGATAAAATTAGCCCTGATAGTACTGACAAAGCTGCAGTATAGTATAAAGATGTCCAGATACAAGCAGCACTTAAGTCTTCTTCATCTTTTTTTTTTTTTTAAATATAAAAGGTCACAGGATATTATTACGGTCAACATGAAAGATATTCTTCCTCAGCTGGAAGCATTGCTGCATTTGAATTAAAAAAGAACAAATAAAATTTAATTATACTGTGAGTAAAAGGGAGGGAAATATAACAGTCGGTATTTGTTTTTCCCACATTGTGTTGAGCAGCATTCTGCATCAGGCATTAGATGGCAATGAATAGTCTTCATTATGAAGCCACAAGCCAACACAAAAGACTGCAATATTTGTCCTGCTCGGTAGCTCCTGGAACATAAAAACATGCTGAAAACAACAACAAGCATAAACAACAACCCAAAAACAAATTATTACCATACCCATTTTCCTACCATTTTCCCCTGTTCAATTCACATTTTTTATTTTCATACCCAAACCTACTAATTGGCTAGTATTTCCATTCATAACATACGTATATGTATATTTTATTTACATGCTGCTGTGGAATGAAAGTGCCGATTAACATTCATTCATTCATTCATTCATTCATTCATTTTCTACCGCTTATTAACATATAGTCAATAAATAAAAACAGTACTCAACAATGAAAATAAAGAATGTAACGAGCCATCTAAAATACACAATAGAACCTCAGTTAGCATTCGGCCTGGTTAGCGTGTTTTTGCACCACAATTTTGCTTGGGTTTGAGTACACTTCCCGGTTAGTGTACAATATGGCATGCATGTTATTAACTCATTCAATCCTAGCCGTCCCTTTATCGGTACCAGACAGTTTCATTAGTGTCTAACTGTGTTTATATTGTGGTAGTTAGCGGTTGTCTGTAACATTATTAATGTGTACATACAGGCAGCACCTTACTAGCATGTATGCTAATTACAAACTCAACGAAGCTGCTCTATGAGTCCACAACAAACAAAGGGATAAAATATTAGCATAGTACAGTTTTAAAGTATTTTTTAAATCATATTTTTTTAAATGTTTATGTTAGCATCCTATTTGCTTGCTAATACGTGGAAACAGGAGAAGGAAGTCAACTCTGTCGCCCGCTTATGATGTCATCAGTAGTTGACGCCATACTTTTTTGCTAACCAACACACAGCCACAAAAATGTTAACACAAAACATGTTTTGATAGCTGGACAATTCTGGTTTTACAAGCAAAAAAATATTGTAAATGCATATAAATTGTCGATTTCTCTTGGAGATGAATAAACTATGATGAATGAAAGGGATAAATGAACATTGACGTTTACGTTTATCTTCAGTGAATTCATCTAATTTACAGTACTTGTATCAAAAGTAAAACTATATGTTTTCCTGCCTAAATTAGGGAGTAACCAAGAGTTACACCAACATCTCCATAAGTCACCATCCATTGGGAGTTCAGACATCTGGGAACTGGCAACTTTCCCATGTGTTACTCCCCACTTCCAAATTTAGAAGAGTCACATGACAGAAACTTGTTGCGTTTCCTAATAGGCAACATAGAAAATCTCCATCAACCTTTTTTATTTAGCTTGACAAAAAGATGCAATGAATGAGTTGGCTCCATAACCTAGATTTGATGCCACATGTGAACCAGCCTAAAAAAAAGTCTCATTTAGTTGTGATGAATTAGCTGTAACACATAAGTGACAGATGGAAAGCGTGCACACATTTCCTGCTTTTTGAAACGAACATTACTAATAAAAGAGGGAGCCTTACCACTCTCTTTTCCCTGAAGTCGATGCCGACTGTGGTGATGAACTTGGGGTTGAACTTATTATCTGTGTATCGGTACAGGAACGTTGTCTTCCCCACTCCAGAATCTCCCAGGGCGAGGAGCTTTATCAGGTAGTCATAATCTCCATCAGTCATCGTGATGACCAATAGAAACCTATCAAACACAGACACCCACATAGATATTTACCAATACATTTATGTATACATTCATTGGAGTTGAAAAAGCACTGTGCAGTGCCTTCAAAGTGTATTTTTTTTACTGTAGACTGAAAATATTTGGGTTTGGCAACATGAATATGAGAACAAAGAGCTATATTTTACAATTTTATGAGCACCTTTCCTATTTACCCTGGTACTTTGAAATACCCCACTGTGTTTCAACCAAAATTCATTCATTCATTCATTTTCTACCACTTTTTCCTCACAAGGGGCACGGGGGTGCTGGAGCCTATCCCAGCTGTCTTTGGGCGAGAGGCGGGGTACACCCTGGACTGGTCGCCAGCCAATCACAGGGTTAAAGTTAAGTAAACTTGTAGGTTAGGACCATTGTTGTTTCAGTTTGCTACTTCATATTTTGAATTATTTTACTTTTGTTACCTTAAAATTAATACAGTCTCGTCCGCTATCGTGACTAGCATGCATTGTTCGGGTGGTCGGGCAACCGGATTAGTTTGTTACTGGGTGATATGGACCATATCTCTAACTCATATCCCGATATATTTAAGTAGAATATGGATATTACGATGTATATCAATATTTTTTCCATAAACTGAAAAGTCAAAGCCAAATATGTGTGCAAAGTTTTATTAAAATGTAGATAGTATATTCATTCATTTATTTTCTACCGCTTTTCCTCACAAGGGTCGCGGGGTGCTGGAGCCTATCCCAGCTGTCTTTGGGCGACACCCTGGACTGGTCGCCAGTCAATCACAGGGCACATACAGTGGGGCAAAAAAGTATTTAGTCAGCCACCAATTGTGCAAGTTCTCCCACTTAAAAAGATGAGAGAGGCCTGTAATTTTCATCATAGGTACGCTTCAACTATGAGAGACAAAATGAGAAAAAAAAATCCAGATAATCACATTGTTTGATTTTTAAAGAATTTATTTGCAAATCATGGTGGAAAATAAGTATTTGGTCACCTACAAACAAGCAAGATTTGTGGCTCTCACAGACCTGTAAGTTCTTCTTTAAGAAGCTCCTCTGTCCTCCACTCGTTACCTGTATTGATGGCACCTGTTTGAACTGGTTATCAGTATAAAAGACACCTGTCCACAACCTCAGACAGTCACACTCCAAACTCCACTATGGCCAAGACCAAAGAGCTGTCAAAGGACATCAGAAACAAAATTGTAGACCTGCACCAGGCTGGGAAGACTGAATCTGCAATAGTTAAGCAGCTTGGTGTGAAGAAATCAACTGTGGGAGCAATTGTGAGAAAATGGAAGACCTACAAGACCACCGATAATCTCCCTCGATCTGGGGCTCCACGCAAGATCTCACCCCGTGGGGTCAAAATGATAACAAGAACGGTGAGCAAAAATCCCAGAACCACACGGGGGGACCTAGTGAAAGACCTGCAGAGAGCTGGGACCATATTAACGAAGGCTACCATAAGTAACACACTCCGCCGCCAGGGACTCAAATCCTGCAGTGCCAGACGTGTCCCCCTGCTGAAGCCAGTACATGTCCAAGCCCGTCTGAAGTTTGCTAGAGAGCATTTGGATGATCCAGAAGAGGATTGGGAGAATGTAATATGGTCAGATGAAACCAAAATAGAACTTTTTGGTATCAACTCAACTCGTCGTGTTTGGAGGAGAAAGAATGCTGAGTTGCATCCAAACAACACCACACCTACTGTGAAGCATGGGGGTGGAAACATCATGCTCTGGGGCTGTTTTTCTGCAAAGGGACCAGGACAACTGATCCGTGTAAATGGGAGAATGAATGGGGCCATGTATCGTGAGATTCTGAATGAAAACCTTCTTCCATCAGCAAGGGCACTGAAGATGAAACGTGGCTGGGTCTTTCAGCATGACAACGATCCCAAACACACCGCCCGGGCAACGAAGGAGTGGCTTCATAAGAAGCATTTCAAGGTCCTGGAGTGGCCTAGCCAGTCTCCAGATCTCAACCCCATAGAAAATCTTTGGAGGGAGTTGAAAATCCGTGTTGCCCAGCGACAGCCCCTAAACATCACTGCTCTAGAGGCGATCTGCATGGAGGAATGGGCCAAAATACCTACAACAGTGTGTGAAAATCTTGTGAAGAGTTACAGAAAACGTTTGATCTCTGTCATTGCCAACAAAGGGTATATCACAAAGTATTGAGATGAACTTTTGTTTTTGACCAAATACTTATTTTCCACCATGATTTGCAAATAAATTCTTTAAAAATCAAACAATATGATTATCTGGATTTTTTTTTCTCATTTTGTCTCTCATAGTTGAAGCGTACCTATGATGAAAATTACAGGCCTCTCTCATCTTTTTAAGTGGGAGAACTTGCACAATTGGTGGCTGACTAAATACTTTTTTGCCCCACTGTATAGACAAACAACCATTCACACTCACATTCATACCTATGGACAATTTGGAGTCGCCAATTAACCTAGCATGTTTTTTTTGGAATGTGGGAGGAAACCGGAGTACCCGGAGAAAACCCACGCATGCACGGGGAGAACATGCAAACTCCACACAGAGATGCCCGAGGGTGGAATTAAACCCTGGTCTCCTAGCTGTGAGGTCTGCGCGCTAACCACATGACCGCCGTGCCGCCCTCCACCAAAATTGATCTGGGTAAAAAAAACTGCCAAAGTTCCTCCTAGCCACTTGGTACTGTCTGCAAAGTCCCAGGAACTATGGAAGGGTTGACAGGTTGAACCGCCATGTTTAAACATGTGTTAAACCAAGCTACGAGAAGTGGACGGACTCTTTTGAATGTATTTTCAGAGAAATATATTCAGCGGGAGAAACTTGAAGCAAGGTAAGCCATGTTCTAAGATGAGAAAAAGTCACAGTGTGTGCCTCTACTAGGAATCGACCGATATGGTTTTTTTGGGGCCGATGCCGATACCGATTTTTTCCATCACCCTTAGCCGATGGCCCATTTTGCTTGGGCCAATACTGCTTTTGATCCCTCAATTTACATTAAAAAATGACCATGATAACAAACATTACAAGTCTCATATTTTTATTTATATTATATATATTACATAGGGCGGCACGGCGGTCTAGTGGTTAGCGCGCAGACCTCACAGCCAGAAGACCAGGGTTCAATTCCACCCTCGGCCATCTCTGTGTGGAGTTTGCATGTTCTCCCCATGCATGCGTGGGTTTTCTCCGGGTACTCCGGTTTCCTCCCACATTCCAAAAACATGCTAGGTTAATTGGCCACTCCAAATTGTCCATTGGTATGAATGTGAGTGTGAATGGTTGTTTGTCTATATGTGCCCTGTGATTGGCTGGCGACCAGTCCAGGGTGTACCCCGCCTCTCGCCCGAAGACAGCTGGGATAGGCTCCAGCACCCCCCGTGACCCTCATGAGGAAAAGCGGTAGAAAATGAATGAATATATTATATATTATTATATATAGGTCTTTATGTTTATGTAAACACTGAACACAGTAGGATTCAGCTTTCTTAAACACATTTAAATGGCATTATTAACTTTAAAAGGAATAAATATTCAACCATGTGCAAAACATTTCTGTCATAGTTTAAGTTTCATCTAGCATCAATGTGATGACTGCTCCTCCCCAGTGTGACAGAGTGAAAACGCGCTCTTGATGTGATTCAACAGTGGGGGCGGGGTACCGCGACTACGTGTGTTGCGGGGTCCTCTGCCGCCGGGGCAACACAAAGATGCCTGACTGTAAATCATGCGGTGGAAAAATACATCGGTGAACCCACACACGTGTATCGGCCGATACCGATACAAGGAAAAAACGCTAATATCGGCCCGATATATCAGCCGGCCGATGTATCGGTCGATCCTTAGCCTCTACCAACTGAGTAGAACCGCTGCTCCTCCGCAAAGAGTTCTCCCATCACATACACGGGGAGACCATGCAAACTCCGCACAGAGCTGTGGGATCAAACTCAAGTCTCCGAGCTGTGTGGTTAACCACTATATCACCATGCAGCCAAACCCAAATGTTTTCAGCAAAAAGCTCCAATATATTTTTTTTTTGGGCACTTCTACTGCACAAATCTAACCCTTATTTTGAAGAATTCCATATTGTAAACATCTTTATTAGCAGAGGTAACCCGTTCATTAAAAAGGAATGTAGTCTGGCTAAATGTGGAATGTCGGACAGACTATCACAAGACTCCAATTCTCTCAGCTGAGCAGGATGTGCATGTAACCAACTGTTTATTATGGGAGGTCATTGTTAAAAACAGCAGAACACGTCTTCACATATTCTTGATTTGTTTATTTATTTTTCATCTTATTTTGTGTAGAAAAAAAAAAAGTAAGATATTTGAGAACAGTGGAATGTTTTATCAGAGCTTTTCTGGAACCAAAATTGGAACCAAAGCGAAGGTTTTTAAATTTTTTTGTTTTTAATAAATGCGTTTTTTGTTTTTTTTTGGAAAACCTGATGCGACCCAGTCTCACCCAGACCCGAGCTCCAGTGGCCTCCAAGTAAATTGGGTTTGAGACCCCTGATTTACATCATAATATACCACTTTAATCAAGAGATGTATACCGACATAAAACATACAATAAAACTACAAAGGGGATGCCCCATGACAGAAACACAATATTTACCCACTAAAAGAAATACTGCTGCATAGATTTGTTACACTCAGTTCGTGGTGGAAAAAGTAATCCCAAGAGCTTGCAATAACAAGCAAGAACAAAGCCATAAAGCACCACAGAGACATTAAAAATGCATGAAGAATCAAACACAACAGGGGAGACAGGAAACAACCAGCACACTCAAGGTGCAGCTGGGGTTTGTTGCAAAAAGCCCACTTGACGCTGTCAAAGAAATAATATGATTATTTTACATTATATTACATTAATTGATTAATGTTGTTTTAATTATGGTGCCAAATATACATACAGAGTCAAGTAAATATTGATTCATTCATTCATTTTCTACCGCTTTTCCTCACAAGGGTCGCGGGGGTGCTGGAGCCTATCCCAGCTGTCTTTGGGCGAGAGGCGGTGTACACCCTGGACTGGTCGCCAGCCAATCACAGGGCACACAAACAACCATTCACACTCACATTCATACCTATGGACAATTTGGAGTCGCCATAAAATGATGTTATTTTATTTTTTATCCTTTAGTTTATTCCTGTAAAATTACAACTTTTTTTTGTTAGAATGTGATCTTTTCCTCATAATATTTTGACTTTATTCTCATAAAAGTACAGCTGTTTTATAATTGTCATTTATAATTTATTGCCATAATATATTTTATACATTTTTCTGCACCCATTTTTCCAAAAATTACAACTTTAATTGTTATTTTGTTTGTTTCTCATAATATTACAACTTAAAAAAAATATAGACTAACAACCACGCACACGCACATTCATTGCGGGGGTGCTGGAGCCTATCCCAGCTGTCTTCGGGCGAGAGGCGGGCTACACTCAGGACCGATCAGTTACTCCGCCAGCCAATCACAGGGCACATATAGACAAACAACCATTCACACTCACATTCATACCTATGGACAATTTGGAGTCGCCAATTAACCTAGCATGTTTTTGGAATGTGGGAGGAAACCGGAGTACCCGGAGAAAACCCACGCATGCACGGGGAGAACATGCAAACTCCACACAGAGATGGCCGAGGGTGGAATCTCCTAGCTGTGATGTCTGCGCGCTAACCACTAGACCACCGTGCCGCCCTCAAGTAAATATAACTGAAAAAAAACAATATTTGATGACTTAATTAAAATCCATACATTCTCTATGCCGCTTATCTTCACTAGAGGGTATGCTGGGGGCCTATCCCAGCTGGCTTCAGCTAAGAGGCGGGGAACACCCGGGACTGGTCACCAGCCAATCACGGGGCACATATAGACAAACAACCATTCACACTCACACATATTTATACCTTACCTCTCCATGAATGAAATTAAGGTGCAATCTGCAATATTGACTGATGCTCGTATTTTGATCCTTCCCGATACCCTAAAAATGTGCCTTCACCGATGTATCACACGCGAAAAGGTCAAACAATCCCCGACTTTAGTGACATCTACCTCATCTTAAAACAAAGCAGTTTTGTTTTATTTCACCTGCTCTGAAGACACGCTAAAGATCTGGTCTCTATTGTCAATATAATCAATAAGTGCTAACGGAAATGAAGACTTATTTCATTTGTTCAGACCTCCTGTGGGTTTCCTCTCAGATTGTCTTCAACCTTTCAGTGTTTCAGAAACACTTAAGCAAACAACAAGACATTGGAGATGACAAAGCCTGCTGGGTCCTTCTGCTTAACTGCCTTCTGTCCCCATGGAGAACAGAGGGCTTTCTTCACACTCTCATACTGTTTTCCACAAAAGAACCATTAAATGTGCCTTCTGGATTGGACTTTTTTTGGAAAGGTTAATTGGTCCAAGCAGGTGGCTGCAATGATATAGTTAAAAATTCATGCTGTTTGTGTAACTTTTGATTTCAAAATGATCTCATGGACATGGATGGAGTTGGTCTAACCAAAGTTCCACTTATCACCC
Organism: Doryrhamphus excisus; assembly: GCF_030265055.1. Taxonomy (NCBI): domain Eukaryota; kingdom Metazoa; phylum Chordata; class Actinopteri; order Syngnathiformes; family Syngnathidae; genus Doryrhamphus; species Doryrhamphus excisus. The sequence goes on from NC_080467.1 coordinate 15,438,611, forward strand.
ATCAGAGACATAGTCTTTCCAGCGTGCCCTCGGTTAACCCTGAGGTCTCATCCCAAATGGGATACCAGGCAGGTGTCTGGTAACCCCCCCCCCCCCCCTTTGCATCTAGGGTCCACATCGGAATGAGAAGTAGCCCATTCAGACTCCATGTCCCTGAGTGAATGGGTGACTCTGCTAAATGATACAAAGACTTTCAACCTTCACTGTTAAACAAAAACTAAGAAAATCATCTTCTACACCAGGGGTCTCAAACACACGGCCCGCGGGCCAAATGTGGCCCGCTGGACACTAGTTTGAGGCCCTCGCCTTGATATGAAAGTTTAATGTTAGTGCGACCCCGCGCAAGTTTGATATGGATGCTGTATGGTATCATGTACCCAGAAAAAATTATTACGTTTGATTAACGTTCATGTTAAAGGTTAAATAACTGTTCATAGTTATCCTCCCTATCCGTGTGGAAGCGGTAAGTTTTTGGCTATTTAAGTTTAAAGGAAATAACTTGAAGGCTACCGTTTAGGTCGCTAGCTCGCTAGTTTGCGAGTTAGCATGTGTCTCAAGACCCTGCAGTTGCGCAATATGTTGTAAATAAAAAGAGTATAAATGTGACTATAGTCGTGTTTTGTCATGTCTACAGGGCTCTAATAATGCTTTGTTCATTTTAATCTGAAAAAAATAATTTGTCTACCTACCAACTATATGTGGTTTCTTAAGTTTTTATTATTTGCCGTTTTTTTTATTATTATATGATTGATTTACTTTATTCTTGATTTGTTTATTTTTCATCTTATTTTGTGCAGAAAAATAAAAAAAATAAGATATTTGACAACAGTGGAATGTTTTATCAGAGCTTTTATTGTAGAAAATCGGAACCAAAGCACTGAAAAAGTTTGTATATTTTTCTGTTTTTAATAAATGCATTTTTTTTTTTTTTTGGAAAACCTGATGCGACCCAGCCTTGCCCAGACCCTAGCTCCAGTGGCCCCCTTTGGTAAATTGAGTTTGAGACCCCTGTTCTACACACTCTGATTTTTCTATCTTTGTTTCAGTTCCTGTGTAAACAAGCACAGGAACTAATATCTTAACAACACTCTCACCTGGCTTCTTCAATCCATCCTTATTCCCACAGCAGGGGCAGGGCTAATACTCACACAGACTGCTACCACAGCTGGATGTGAAAGGTCAGCATGGATGATGGCGTTCCAGGGAGACACAACAACAACTACGAAGCAGGCAAAATGGAATGGTGGCTGGAAACATTGGCGCAGACCAATTAACGTGACGCTAGTGAGGATAAGCGGCATAGAAAACAGATGGATGGACAATAACAACAATGATGCATTCATTGTCTATCCATCCAGCTCTTACAGTGGATTACTTTAGTTTATGCAAGTCCACCTAATAATCTGGTCATGTGGTGCATTTAATTAACATAGTATGTTTTCACTTCCATTTTCTACCTCTTAGCTTTTGGTTTTAAGGCAGAAGTTAATTCTTCAGTCTAATTTGCAATAACAGAGCAATAACATATCAGAAGTACAAAAAAAATTTCCAAAAGAATATATGGTTGACAAAAAAAGAACAAGCAAGATGTCAGCACTTAATTCTTAATTGTGCTCTTGTGGCAGCCAATTAAGTTAGCATTGACACGTAAACCGGTGTATGGTGACATTACTGGGAAAGAAGCCTTTATTTCTTCCATGCCGGAGGCCATTTAAAGTTGACATTTAACTTTGGAGTTAATCTCCTTACTTCCAATTATGGCCGAGCCTCTGAAAAAGGGAATTGGAAATCATTTCACCTTTGACCCCAGTCCACACTGTCACCTATTCGTCTGTACAATAATTTCACCAGGAAGACAGCCGTTGCAATACTGATGTGAGTTTTAGTTTAGCTTGAATCCCTAAGGCGGCATTGAAAATAGTCAACATTTCCAATAGCTTCCTGCTCTGAGGTTAAATAAGGTTTAAATACATTTCATGTATATATACACAGATGATGTCAAACAGTTTTGCGTCATGACCAATTGTGCAAATTAGACAATGACGTCATCTAGTACAACAGTCTCCCCTTGGCAATCTACAGCCACAGATGAATTGCAGACCTGTGGGAAACACTGAACTGAGAAGGTGTTGAGATAGGGCGCTGCCACAACTGCGTATTCAATCCCCATTCTATTTGTGCCAGAAAATTACAATTGGAATGTAGTAATTGTAATTGGTTCCGGATGTGACGGTGATAACATTGGCTGTTGGAATGATACACAAAGTTTTCTTTCAAGTGCCTGTAGAGCAGGGGTCTCAAACTCAATTTACCTGGGGGCCACTGGAGCTAGGGTCTGGGCAAGGCTGGGCCGCATCAGATTTTTCCAACAAAAAAAAGGCATTCATTAAAAACAGAAAAATATACAAACATTTTCAGTGCTTTGGTTCCGATTTTCTACAATAAAAGCTCTGATAAAACATTCCACTGTTCTCAAATATCTTACTTTTTATTTTTCTGCACAAAATAAGATCAAAAATAAATAAACAAATCAAGAATAAAGAAAATCAATCAATCATTCATTCATTCATTCATTCATTTTCTACCGCTTTTTCCTCACGAGGGTCGCGGGGGGTGCTGGAGCCTATCCCAGCTGTCTTCGGGCGAGAGGCGGGGTACACCCTGGACTGGTCGCCAGCCAATCACAGGGCACATATAGACAAACAACCATTCACACTCGCATTCATACCTATGGACAATTTGGAGTGGCCAATTAACCTAGCATGTTTTTGGAATGTGGGAGGAAACCGGAGTACCCGGAGAAAACCCACGCATGCACGGGGAGAACATGCAAACTCCACACAGAGATGGCCGAGGGTGGGGACCGAACCCTGGTCTCCTAGCTGTGAGGTCTGCGCACTAACCACCAGACCGCTGTGCCGCCCTCAATCAATCAGTAATACATAAATATAATAATAATAATAATAAAACTGCAAATAATAAAAACTTAAGAAACCACATATAGTTGGTGGGTAGACAAATTATTTTTTTCAGATTAAAATGAACAAAGCATTATTAGAGCCCTGTAGACATGACAAAACACGACTATAGTCACATTTATACTTTTTTATTTACAACATATTGCACAACTGCAGGGTCTTGAGACACATGCTAACTCGCAAACTAGAGAGCTAGCGACCTAAACGGTAGCCTTTAAGTTATTTCCTTTAAACTTAAATAGCCAACAACTTACCACTTCCACACAGATAGGGAGGATAACTATTAACATTTATTTAACCTTTAACATGAACATTAATCAAACGTAATAATTTTTTCTGGGTACATGATACCATACAGCATCCATATCAAACTTGCGCGGGCCGCACTAACATTAAACTTTCATATCGGGGGCCTCAAACTAGTGTCCTGCATTTGGCCCGCGTGTTTGAGACCCCTGCTGTAGAGTGACATAACAAAGAACCTCTGCAGCCAGTCTATGGCTGGAAAATCAGCATGTTACACACTTGACCTCCGTGCGTTTCTTTCACATAGACCAGCCGTAGGAGTCCTTGACCATGGCTTTTAAAAGCTAGCTCTAACCCAGCATGCAGAACACCACTGCCCTCTGTAGTCCACACGCTGAAAAGCAGCTCATACCTACACAATACCTCTGTCACTACAGTAACATTACTGACATCCAGTGAACAGTATAGAAAACTACATAGTTCGTTTTTAAATGCATTTTGTGAATTACTTAAATTAGTATTTTCATTCACTTTAGTGCTTTTTTCCAGTTTTATGCTTGAAAATGCTTAATTTCAGCCATGAGTATGTAAAATTAAGTAACCTACGTTACTTAAGAACCTAAGTAAAACTAAAATCATGCTGTTTGGTAACAGCAGAAAGGACACACACCAGCAAATACAATTAGACGGTGTGGACATTGAAAGGGTGAACGAAAATAAATTTATGGGGATCACAATAGATAAAAATATGAGCTGGAAACCTCATATTACAAATATACAACATAAGGTGGCCAGAAATATTTCAGTATTGAACAAAGCAAAATTTGTTCTCAATCAGAAATCACTCCACACTCTTTATTGCTCTCTGGTTCTACCATATCTTACTTATTGTGTGGAAATATGGGCTAATAACTATAAAAGCAATCTTCACTTGCTAAATGTACTGCAAAAAAGGTCAGTAAGGATAACTCATAATGCCGCCTACAGGGAACATACTAACTCCTTATTTCTAAAATCACAAATACTTCAACTTGCTGATATAGTTCATCTTCAAACAGCTAAAATAATGCATAAGGCTAAAAACAACCAATTAGCTATAAATGTCATCCAATACTTCTCTACAAGAGAGGAGAAATATGATCTCAGGGAAGAAGTACATTTGAAACACTTCTATGCTAGGACTACGTTAAAAAGCCATAGCATTTCAGTATGTGGAATCAAACTATGGAATGGATTGAGTAAGGACCTCAAACAATGCACAACGATGAGCCAATTCAAGAAACAATACAAGCAGTTGATGTTTGCTAAATACAAGGATGAAGAGTCTTGAACCAGTCATGATGTGCTATATATATCACTATATTGACACTTACTATGGTACACATTATGTCATTGGATGGTCATATCACATCGTACTTCGGTACGAGGTACATTATTTTAAAAAAAAACAAAAAAAACCTTAAACTGTGTTATGGAAAGCAGGAAGTGAACAAATGTAACAGTTACTGATTGTAAAAGTACCAGATGGAGGGGTAGGATTTAATAAGCTTTGCTTCTTCCTACTCCTTTTGGACATGTGGAACTGTGAACTGATTATGTGATGCACTCAATTGTAATTTGATGCATGTTCAAATGAAATAAAACCATTACCAAATTTGCTTAAATATGCATATTATTTTTCTACTATTAAGATGCCCTATTTAACTACAAGACCATTCGAGAGGGAAGCCGTAAAATCCAAACCGCAAGTGGCGAGGGACGAGTGTATAACTGGAATATAAAAGGGAATAAAAGCAACGCAGGAATTCCTCAGCAATGGAGGCGCAGGGGTTTTCTAACATTCCCCAGGCTTTAAACAAACACAAAATGCTGCAAACATTTGTACCTCGGCAGTCAATCCAGTTTTAAGACATTCTTGTATTTTTGTCGAAATCGATTATTAATCGACGACAGACAAATTGAAGCTCAGTCAAGGAAATATGGCGTTGTAGATGCTGTTCCTTTAAACCCGCTGACAATATTGTTACAACAATGGAGACCATTGAACTTACTATATAGGACAAATATCTAATAATCTGTATAAATAACTGTTTGTGGTACACATTGCTTCCCATACATTCATTTATTTGTGAAAAAAAAAAGTCAGTCGGGAAGGACCACACATTTCTATTAAATAGTTTATACTAATAGTATTTATAGTGAGAGCGGTCCGTTGAGTAAATACTTCCCCACATGAGCAATTCTTCTCCTCACCTTGAGAGCAGATCTTATGTATTGATTTATATTTATTTATGTTTTAAATAGAGCTGCTAAGGAACACAATATTCATATCTATTAGCTGAACACTGTTGTATAATATAATATAATATAATATAAAACAATGGCGGTGTAGTGAGTTTTGAATATATTAGTATTATATATTACATTATGTGACAACATCATAAGGATATATCACAATTATACACCTAAATACATGAAAATATTTGCACTACTACCAGTTTAAAATATTCAATTACTACATCAAGATTGAACACAATTACTTCTTGATGAATTTGTATCACAATGTATCCCCTAAAAGAGGGCAGAGCACATTCAACGAGTTTGTCACAACACGGAAAAATATTAATCTGTTCAAATTTGGGGGCTCTATACGCTGCTTTTGATGCTCGAGTTACACAAATTCAACACATATCATTCAAAGTTATTTGCTGCACATCATCTCTTGATCACGAGAAAAGGCTTGAGAGAACATTCACTGCCAGCGTCTATCTCTGTTGCTTCTGCATAAACCACATAACCAAAAGGCATCAGCAGTTTTCAAAGAAAAAAAAAAGTGTGATCGGATTCCACAGCTGCACACAAAACAAACTCACAATTGCATTTCCCTGTACAAACAATCAAGTTGTGTCTTATGTCTTTGCTGCAACTTCTTCCCCTCCTCCAGCCGCCCTCTGTTTACCCAGCAGCATGTCACATGCAAAACATATCAGAGGCTCCCAGGATCAACCTACCAGTCACTAACTTCTCAGCTGATTCAACAGTGTCAGGTCCTGGCGGAGGAAAGGAGTCGTGCTGCAGCAGCTGACCAGCAGCCTCGCAACTATACACACTGACTGGCTGTCGGACTACCATTCAGCTGAAGTCTGACACAGGATGAAGAAGCCACACCCCCCCTTCACCAACCACCACTGGGTTATCTGACCAGCTGACTTTCTGGCTGGCTGCAGGGATGGATGGACAATTATACTAAATGGGACCTATTATGCTTTTTCCGCTTTTCTGACCTATAAATGTAGTATTCCTGTATTAAACGATGACAAAGTTTCAGATAATGGGGTTTGCACATTTGGTAGTGATCCCCGAAAAAAGTTTTGAATGGCTCAAAACGCTTGGTTTCAGAGGGTGTTGCAAAACTGTTCCTTTGTGATGTCACAGCGGAGTGGGCTTCCTTTTATGGGCGTGATAAGCCAGTTAAGGTCCCTGCCCTCCCACAAGCTCTGCTTCTCTGTTGACGTTGCTAGCAATGGCTCGTACAATTCCTAACGACGCCACTATCAGGCACAAGTGGTTGGAGTTTCTGATTCTCTACCAGCAAAATACATTTTAATGTGTCAACGCCATTTCACACTGGACTGTTTTGTGAACAGGGACCAGTATGCAGCTGGACTAGCCGACAAACTTGCTGAAGTCTGACACCTTTCCAACATTACTTGGTCGTGTGGAAGAGTCAGAAGAGCAAGCAGTAACAACTTATCAGTGTCCTAAATGTGTTTATTTTGTGTAAGACATGGAGCAAAAACGCTTGTTTGTGTAGCATTATAGAGTGTGCATACAGGGAGCATTTCCCACAATAATTAGTGGCTCTAAAAATTACACAAAAAACGTGTAATGACCACATTAGACGTAACTGATGCTGTAGAAAATGCTAAAATGCTAAAGCTACTTACTAGCTACTTGAGAAACATCTTGAAGTAACCTCTTTTCTTGAGAAACTTCGGACTGTCCAGTCTCTACTTCGGGATCGGATTCGGGATCCAACGCAACTCCTATACAGTTTTTACCCCTATAAAATTAGCTGCACAAACCGTAACTCTGTATGAGTGTGTATGCCTGGAGGCAGGCCATGGGTGGAATACACTAAAAAAGCCCATTTTTGTGGGAAGCATGAAATCCAAAAAAAATACAGCTGAATGGGTGCAGATTCTGGAAGATCTAGAAAGTTTTCTACTTAGAGACTGCATGTTGGCTTGTTGAGCAACAGGCTCACTGATTTGCTGCCTAACTAATTCACTCTTGACGTGCATATGCCTGCAAAAAAATTTGTTTTGTTTTTTTACCTGCTGACCTATTATACAAAATTATGGGCAGTTTCTGTTAAAATGATTAAAAAAAATAATTACATCTCCCACTGTAGTTTTTAACATTATCTTTTCTTTTGGTGTGTAATTACAGGGCGGGGCTGGCTATAGTAAGTTAGCTCTCGTCTCACACACACATGCACATAATCATTTGAGCCTTAGGTTATGTGTGTGTGTGTGTGTGTGTGTGTGAGGATGCATGCAAAGAGTCGTAAAGCAGGAAGTATTACAGACGTGAAATGTGCATAATTCTTCTTGAAAGAAGGAAATGCCTACTGTATCTGTTACGCAAGTCAACTCACATGTTGGGCAAGTGACAGCAACTTTTAAAATAGATTCAAGTAAATGATAGTGCTGGTTCTCCATTAGAATAATTGAATTTCAAAATTATCTAGATGAGATTTCCAATTTGAGGACACAACGATATATTAGTCTAACCTGATTGAGCTCCGCTTGCTGTCACGCATAGTCATATATTGTTTATATATCTTTTTTGTTCACCAATATCACATGTGGCTGGAAGGTCAAAATGTATATTATTTCTTTAAACTTAGGCCAAAAAAGTACAATTTCCACATGAAATGTGAGTGAACTTTTTTCACTCTATCATGGCAGACAGGCCTGTAGCGTTAAGGTAATGTAAGGTAATGTAATGTCTTATCAATGTCGCTTTTTTTCAATATGTTTACCTAATAGTGCGGCGAATTTATGGCTATGTACTAATCTCGTGCCAGCTACTTTAGTTCACAAATAGTACTAATCGTTTAAATACTGTGCCGCTCACGAGTTAATGAGGGAATGGTAGCGCTTTTTTTGGCAGGAGTCAATCACGAACTACTGTATAAGTGAACCCACAACAAGATTGACAATCCACTGGAGGTCATTACACAGTTGCCAGCCAGTCACAGGGCCCATATAGACAAACAACCATTCACACTCACATTCATACTTATGGACAATTTGGAGTCGCTAATTAACCTAGCATGTTTTTGGAATGTGGGAGGAAACCGGAGTACCCGGAGAAAACCCACGCATGCACGAGGAGAACATGCAAACTCCACACAGAGATGGTGGAATTGAACCCTGGTCTCCTAGCTGTGAGGTCTGCGCGCTAACTACTCGAGCACCGTGCAGCCCCCAATAAGTTTAAAATAAAAAAATATATATATATCATTTTTAACGTCCCATGATGCATTTCATTCAAAAGAGCGATCATGTTTTGATCTGACAAATCTTAAGTAAGTTTGATCACATCAAATTTGGCAGATGTTGACTGTCTCATCACTGTAGTTGACATGGAAGTAGGGTCAGAAGTTTGAACGTTTGTCTTTCTTTCTATTGTGAACCAACAAAATAGAAATAAAATAGTGTGATTTCTTGGTGAACATGGTGGGTTTCTGTGAAAAAAAAAATCATCCAAGAGAATCTCACTTCCAACAAGTTCTGTAGAATTGTGCATCCCTAATTTAAATACATATTTCTTTATAGTGTACAGCAGGGGTCTCAAACTCAATTTACCTGGGGGCCACTGTAGCTAGGGTCTGGCGAGGCTGGGCCGCATCAGGTTTTCAAAAAAAAAAAAAAAAAAACGCATTTATTAAAAACAGAAAAATGAATAAACTTTGCTTTGGTTCCGATTTTCTACAATAAAAGCTCTGATAAAACATTCCACTGTTCTCAAATATCTTCATTTTTATTTTTCTGCACAAAATAAGATCAAGAATGAAGAAAATCAATCAATCAGTAATAAATAAATATAATAATAATACAACGGCAAATAATTAAAAATTAAGAAACCACATATAGTTGGTGGGTAGACAAATTATTTTTTTCAGATTAAAATGAACAAAGCATTATTAGAGCCCTGTAGACATGACAAAACACGACTATAGTCACATTTATACTCTTTTTATTTACAACATATTGCGCAACTGCAGGGTCTTGAGACACATGCTAACTTGCAAACTAGAGAGCTAGCGACTTAAACGGTAGCCTTCAAGTTATTAACTTTAAACTTAAATAGCCAAAAACTTACCACTTCCACACGGATAGGGAGGATAATTATTAACAGTTATTTAACCTTTAACATGAACATTAATCAAACGTAATAATTTTTTCTGGGTACATGATACCATACAGCATCCATATCAAACTTGCGCGGGCCGCACTAACATTAAACTTTCATATCAAGGCCTCCAACCAGTGTCCTGCGGGCCACATTTGGCCCGCGGGCCGCGTGTTTGAGACCCCTGGTGTACAGTATATCAGTGCATAGCAGTCTGCGCCGCTAAGGACATCCAAAATAATGGACAGTTTGCTGTTTTATTGTTCCGCATGATGGGTTAAATAGAGGAATGCACTGTAGGCAAGACCAGGCCGCTCGACCAAGTGTGATAAATACAAGGAACACACAACCACAACATTTGAATGTTGCACACTTTCAACCATAACAATGTATTTGGTGCTATCACATCAACAGCTGCCATAAATTGCCTCCAACAACAGGAGAGAAACATTTACATCCCCTGTGCTACCATTAGTAGAATATAAAAAGGGCATCTGGGTTCATCATACACATGTTCCATTGCAGAGGATGGGGAGTCACAGAATTCCCAGTCAACTAGAAGAGGTCTTATTAATACACTGAATGAGCCACTGAGGTGCAGACGACAGACGCATATCTAACATGGAAATGAGCTCACAGGGAGCATTAAGATGACAAACATACAGTGCACGCACACAAGCACACACACAGCAGTTTGTAAGTAGTAACTCTGTTTATGGCTCACTGGCCGCCCAACAGTTATTGCTGTTATCGCTTTTGACAGGCAAATGAGAACAGTGGGAAACTCTGTCCAGATTTTTGTGTATGTGTGGAGGGGCAGCTGTAGCATGTAACCATGTTGAAAAAATTAATGCCAACTAGAAAAAAAAAATAGTTTCCAGTCCTACTTTTTGCTATAGTGACACACATAGTGAAATACTGAGACACATTGAAATGTTTTGTCCAGTTTTGCTCAGTCCAAGATTGCTGAACTTTTATTTGTGCATTCCAATCAGACAATGGAAGGTAGTTAGTCAGGACTGCAACAGTCATTTTGGAACCTTAACACCAGTTGAATCAGCAGCAGCTCTTGCAGACGACAGACTACGGTTGTTCTGCATCATTAGTTGTTTTTGTTGCTGTGGGCTCCCTTTTTAAAAGTGGTGTTTTACTTTTACTCATTGTATTAAGCTGACGGTGACATAAAATACTCATATAAATATTGTATTGGCAGTATTGGCAGATAAAGTAAAAAAAAATGGCATATGCTGATGATACAAATAGTGGTAATGGGAATGGTTTTATTTCATTTGAACATGCATCAGATTACAATTGAGTGCATCACATAATCACTTCACAGTTCCACATGTCCAAAAGGAGTAGGAAGAAGCAAAGCTTATTAAATCCTACCCCTCCATCTGGTACTTTTACAATCAGTAACTGTTACATTTGTTCACTTCCTGCTTTCCATAATACAGTTTAAGGTTTTTGGTTTTTTTTAATAATGCACCTCGTACCAAAGTACGAGGTGATATGACCATCCAATGACATAATGTGTACCATAGTAAGTGTCAATATAGTGATATATATAGCACATCATGACTGGTTCAAGACTCTTCATCCTTGTATTTAGCAAACATCAACTGCTTGTATTGTTTCTTGAATTCGTCCAAACACTTTTGGACTGCCACAGATGAATAAATATAAATAAAAAATATATATATATATTGATTTGGCATTACCTATTTTCTACCTGTTTTGGCATTGCATTTGTTTATCAATGTAGTGAGGTTTTTGGTATATTATCTATAAAAACGACAAACACTTACAGAGAGCCAAGTAATCATAAATACCTTATCAAATACGGTTTTAAAACATGATAAAGTTGCACATTTCTTATGACACAAATAAAAAAAAGCTCAGTTTTACCTGTTTACCACACTCACACTAGGGCTGCAACTAATGATTATTTTAATATTGAATAAACCGATGATTAATTTCCGCCTCTTGACAGCAATGAATGGTACTCTTCCTTCCCCAAAATAATAGCAAAATCACACTGGACAGACAGGGCCGTAGCTATTTGTAGTTTCACTCTTCTACCACTAGGTGTTGTGTGCATGCATGGTAATATGTGAATAATGTGCATAAATGTACGCATTTTCCTAAGCAAAAGTACAAGTGGATAAAAAAGTCAAAGCTCATGTGTGTGCTAATCTGGTTTTGCCTGAAACACAATGATAATAGGTCTGCTCTCTTTGTTTAATCCCAAGTATAACATAATAATAAATATACCATAACAGTGAGAAACGGTTGCCTCTTTAGCCTGGAAGTCTGAGTCACAAGACAACAACAGCTTCTCACAAACGGGAGAACATATATTAAGTGTAGCGGCATACGGATGCAAAATGTGACTCAGAGCACACAATGTCAATTCCTGCTTGCACAATGAACATCATTGTGTTTCACCTGCGGATCATCATGTTCTTTGCTAAAACGTAAGACTCAGGCTCATTCTTTTTCCACAATTAACAATGTTTTTTATGAACTGTAGAATGTTAAAGCAATTGTTAAATTCAACTGTTAACCTAGCTACTACAGGGAAATTGTTGCAAACTGAGGTGCAGCAATCATGCATGTAATTATTTGTTGAGGGAAGTAGCCAAAATACACAATCTCCCATTAAAAATGGATCTTCTTCCGACTATCCGAGGTCAGGTCACAAGCGCAGGGAAGCAAACATGTCCCTCCAGTGGATTTTTTTCATTGGTGTGGTAATAAGTTGATACCTGAAATGCCTCCACATAGCTCCGCCATTGGTGGTATGGCTGGACAGTGACTAATGGTGGTCTCTACAACAAGTCCTGGGTCTCCTTGGGCGTGCACTGAACACCTCCCCAGGGAGCATCATCTGACTCCCCTTAATGCGGAGTACCAGCGCTTCTACTGGATGACAGGGATTCTAACCTTATCTCGAAGGGAGAGGGCAGTCCAGGGCTCTACATTAAAAATAAAAATTATTTGCCACCTTAAGGTGAGAACTACTTGCCCGAACTTGCCCCATGTAAAATGAAAAGACTGCCATAATGATATCATATATCAATATATGCTGATAATTCATCAGATAATAGTACTAAATAAATAGTGTAGATGTATGTTAACATGGAATGCCATACTACCTTACACATCGTCGTCGTAAGTAGTGATATTTATAAGTTGTGCACCACAATGAAACATTATTGAATAGACACATTTGTGTACTAGTAAAGTGTTTTTAATCCAGAAAAAAATGCTCAATTGGTCAAACAATAATTTGTGAAGCAAAGGTGAGAAAAATACACAGAGAAATGGAAGCGCTAGGTTTTGTAGCTTGTGCAAAATCAGCACTTGGTATTGGATCTAATCGGTGGTGTTTCATTGTGACCACTTCAAATTGTCACAGCAATGTGATTCACTCACCTGTGCCATCATTTGATTTGCTGCCGCTAATAAAATACTTATTTAGGAGGCACTGGTTCATCACTTTTTGCTGTTTTCCTTCACAAGTTGTTGAAGAATTAGACCATGGCAGGGACGCCATGATACGTAGATGTTTTCCTAGTCAAACGATCGCTGATTGGTTGATCGCGAACAAGAACGGGTGTGGGTAAAACGCGGACTGTGGACTGCGGTCTAAATAAACGATTCTGATTGGTCCATTTCAAGATTTGCAAGGATTGGTTTGCAAATTATCACCGGAATTACGCAGTCTGTGTTTTACCAACACCCAACAAGAACCGCTTTTAAAAAAACTCTTGGCAGTATGGCATTCCAAAGTGCACTTGCCCAACGGGAATATCACCGATTGGATTTACTTGCCCCAATTTTGTTTTAACTTGCCCTGGCCACCCTCAAACCTGTCCTGCGATTGGCTGAAAGAGAACTTTGGAGGCCGAGTGATCAGTCTCAAGACTGATTTTGAGTGGGCACCCCATAGCCCGGACCTAAGCCCCCCCTGATTTTTTTTTCTTTGGGGCTATCTTAAGGACAGAGTCTACGCAGGGGAACCCAGAACCATTACGGAACTCAAGAAAGCCATCAGGGAGGAGATGAGAGCCATTACCAATTCAGTCTGTAAGAACGTCATGGACAACTTTGTGCTGCGCCTTAAGAAATGCACAGAGCTAAATGGAGGCCATCTAGAACATATGTTGTAGAACGGAGAAAAAATTATGTTTTGAATATAATAAACTAGTTATGACCAAAGTTTCATTTCATTCAGACAAAACACTAAGAAACGGGGCCTAATTAGAGTTGGGGCCCGTTTTTTTTTGGGTCACCCTGTATTTATTGAACAGTTTTATTTAGTGCTTGTCAACTGTAGCCTGCGTGACGAATAAAGTGGCAGTCTTCATTTTCCCAGTTCTTTGCATTCACTGAGGCAGATTTAACTCTCCAAGAAGAATTTAGTGTAATTCTACAAAGATAATGTGTTCTTGACTATCTGGCAACAATTGGCAAATGGCAGTCATTTGCCACAAGCAGCATATTCGTCCTCCTCCACCTCCTCAAAGAGGAGAGGGCAAGTGCAGAAGGCGTGAAGGCAGCAGCATCGTGACCACTAACTCTCTGCACTTGGAAAAAAACAACTTCCACCTCCTCATTTTCTTTCCCTTCTTCACCTTCTCTCTCCTTTCAGTCGTTTTGTCTCCGTCACCAGGCAACTAGCCTTTTCTCCCTTGCGCTTTAATCGCTTTCTCTTTTATCTTTGTCACTTTTTTTTTTTCCTGTTGCGTTACTCCAGCATGTGGTTTTTAGACACACCGGGTCCTTTTAAGAGTTCAGCATAAAGCTTTTACGCTTACATGCTTTCTGAAGCAATCTACAACGATGTGGATGTGACTGATTCATTCATTTCCTCTGATAACGAGGTTATGATTTTATGATTTCAATGAATGACTCATTTTTGTAGATATGCTGTATATGGTTGTCCATAAGTGATTAGTGATCATTATTCCGAATGTGTGGAATTCATTTTAAATTAGCTAGACTAGGGCTTGATCTCCACTAAAACATCTCTAAGCAGTGGGCTAGCTCTGCACGTTAGCCTCTGGGATGCTAGCAGTGTAGAACAAGTTTGACATTCTTGACGTTCTCGCCACAACATACTAGATACAGATATAAACTGTACGTTATTATTCTCCGATAGAAATTCACATTTCCATCCTCATCAAACCGCCTCCCAAGCACGTAAACAAACATGGCTGGTGAGAAGCAAGCTAGCTTTCTGCTTTGTTAGGTAGATTACTTTTCCTCTTTGGATAGTTTATATATATAAGGAAGTCTGCCCCTCTGTGACATCACAAAGGGACACTTTGACCACGCCTTTTGAAACTGAGCGTTTTGAGCCATCCCAAACTTCTTTAAAGGCTCACTTCCAAATGTATAAACATCATTATTTGAAACCTTGGCATCGTTTAACTACATTTATGGGTCAGAAAAGTTAAAAAAAAAAGCATAATAAGTCCCCCTAAAGGATATAATACAAAAAATCCAAAGAAGAAAGAAAGAAACAGCAACTGACTGAAAATTCCAAAATGGACTCCTCCTACCTAACCCTCCAATTCACTCAACGTTTCGTCCATCCATCCAGTCAGCTAAAGGCAAAATATTTTATTTATCTTTGTGGTTTGGTTTTGAGGTTTTGCAACAGACACAAACTCCTCTTCCTGATTAAGGCTGTTTGTTTTATTACCAAAAATAAAATGTGGTGACGCCTCCTCAACAAACAAATACCAAACCCAACACGGATGAGCATGAGTAATTAATATTATTTTTTTTTTGTATAACTGCTTCACTTCAAATAAAACTCAAAGTGACTAGCAATAAATCTAGTGATGGCGCTTTTGGAGATTAAAACGGAGAGAATCTTAAAAGGGTGAGATGTCTCCTGGAAATTTAACAATTTATAGTCTAAAGCAGCAGACAAACAGAAGAAGGTTATTTTCTACAGTCGTCCCTCGCCACTTCGCACTTTGAATTTTGCTGCTTCTTTCTATCACAGCTTTTCAAAACATATGAATTAGGGCTGTCAAAGTTAACGTGTTAATGAAATTATACATAAAAACTTATTTCCAAATGTGATTAATGCCATTAATTGAGAGTTAACTATGGACAAAAAAAATGTGATTGATTGCGATCAAATATTTTAATCGATTGACAGCCCTAATAAGAATAAATATTTGTTTTGAGCTTGACTATGCATTTAAAACCAGCTATGATTTTACATATGCTTGGCCATAAATGAAGCATTTTCAAATATAAGGCATTTTACACTGACGAGACAGTAGCCACCACAGGAAGTACTGTACAAAAACAGAAGGAACACTCACGATGCTACGGTGTGGGTCTATATCAGGGGTCTCAAACTCAATTTACCTGGGGGCCACTGGAGCTAGGGTCTGGGCGAGGCTGGGCCGCATCAGGTTTTCCAAAGAAAAAAAAACGCATTTATTAAAAGCAGAAAAATATAAAAAAATTTTCAGTGATTTGGTTCCGATTTTCTACAATAAAAGCTCTGATAAAACATTCCACTGTTCTCAAATATCTTACTTTTTATTTTTCTGCACAAAATAAGATCAAAAATAAATAAACAAATCAAGAATAAAGAAACTCAATCAATCAATCAGTAATAAATAAATAAATATAATAATAATAATAATAATACAAACTTAAGAAACCACATATAGTTGGTAGACAAATTATTTTTTTCAGATTAAAATTAACAAAGCATTATTAGAGCCCTGTAGACATGACAAAACACGACTATAGTCACATTTATACTTTTTTTATTTACAACATATTGCGCAACTGCAGGGTCTTGAGACACATGCTAACTCGCAAACTAGAGAGCTAGCGACCTAAACTGTAGCCTTCAAGTTATTTCCTTTAAACTTAAATAGCCAACAACTTACCACTTCCACACGGATAGGGAGGATAACTATTAACAGTTATTTAACCTTTAACTTGAACATTAATCAAACGTAATAATTTTTTCTGGGTACATGATACCATACAGTATCCATATCAAACTTGCGCGGGCCGCACTAACATTAAACTTTCATATCAAGGCGGGGGCCTCAAACTTGTGTCCTGCGGGCCACATTTGCCGTGTGTTTGAGACCCCTGGTTTATATTGTGCTTTATATGTCTTATTTTTTCATTTTATGTCTACTATATTTGGTAATACAAGTGTAAAGGAGACTATAGGGGTGTTATTTCATGTCTAGAGCACTCTAATGTTAAAACCATATTTAGAAAGTCGTAAACAGGGTTTCTATGCTCTAAAAAAATATTTGACATATATATATATATATATATATATATATATGTATATATGTATATATATATATGTATATGTATATACATATATATATATATATATATATATATATATAGAAATCTACTTCATGGAATTTCATTTATCACTGTGGGGACTGGAATTAATTAACCATAATAAACAAGGGATGGCTGTTAACATATCACGTTCATGTTTTTTTTCCTCCCACAACAATATCCCTCTTTCCTACAGCATCTATTACAACTACATGAAACTATACATACAGTACAAACCAATACATCCCGAAAACCTGCACAAATTGGAGCTGCAGAAAAGAGTAGTAGTCTTCACTAACAAAAAGTCAAATCAAGTGACATTTTACTACCGTCATTTTCTGGGAACTCATCTCATTTGGCTGTGTGGCAAAGTCAAATATGAACCCAGCACTGAAACAGGCACCTTTTTCCACCCACAGTGTGTCAAGCAGACGATATAATAAGCGAAGAAGAAAAAAAATCTTATAATACCGAGAGAACACATCTAATAGAGGATCACAATGTTCTCGCTTTAAGAGAAATTGTCCTTTCTTTTCTGATCAAAAAGTTGAATAGGGTTAGAGATGCAAACTGAGATAGTTAATCAGTCCTTTTACTTTAGTATCCCACTCTTTCATTTTGTGAGGGGAACATAAAAATGGCAGCTGAGAGGAAGAAAATGCACTTCCAGTATTGATCTGCTTGTGTCTTGTAAATGAATCCCTAGATTTCCTGTTCTCTCCGCCAATCTGTCTATTTGTCACTCGCAGTCCACTCCTGTTTTGTTGTCATAATTCTTGTATTGTTGGCCTGTGGTACGGGAGTGTTTCCTGTATTGGCTTGTCTATGGGATGTCTGCTAAACATCATTAAACCATGCTGGAAGGGAAACATATATTCAACTTCAACCAGCATAACAACCCAGCAACACTGAATACCCTGAATATCCTTAAAATTTAAAATAAATACATTTATCGTTATTCATGAGCTCACTATTTGGTGTAAGTCTTTTCCTTCTATGAATTAATCATTGTTGGGACCCTGCTGCTCCTGATCATTATGCTGCAGGTGGTAGCAGGCAGAGACGGAGTTTAGAGTTCAGCTACACAGCAATTTCATCAGGTCTGTGTTAGTCCCTGTTAAACAACCAAAAACTGGCCTCAAGACTATGGCTTGCATGGTTGCAATCGACAGGAAGTGCTACCACGAAATATCCCAAAAGCTAGCCGTTTAACACAAGGGACTTGGACACACATCCCCGAAATTAGTATGCAGCCTTTAAATTCATGGGTGAGAAATAAAAATTATATTGTATTTTTATAGCATTACATCTATTCGGTACTAGGTACATTATTAAAAAATAAATAAATTTAAAAACCTTAAACTGTATTATGGAAAGCAGGACGTGAACAAATGTAATATATGTGGAAATATGGGCTAATAACTATAAAAGCAATCTTCCCTCGCTAAATGTACTGCAAAAAAGGTATTCAACGCCCTCTGAAACCGAGCGTTTTGAATCATCCCAAAGTTCTTTCAGGGCTCACTTTCAACTGCGCAAACCTCATTATCTGAAACTTTGGCATCGTTTAACACAAGAATACAACATTCTAACTACATTCATAGGTCAGAAATGTGGAAAAAGAATAATAGGTCCCTTTTACAAGAACAAGAAGTACAAGAAATTTATGTAGGAGTCACAAAATTAAGTTGAAGTTGCAAATTATTGAACACAATTTAAAGGAAAATGTGTCCAGGGACACCGAGGATCACCCAGGTAACACTAAATAGGCAGCATTCATATATGGACTGACTACCAGTCTGCGGCAAGGCTGTTCCCACCGCGGGCTAATCTGATTTGTTGATCAAATCAGTTCTTGAAGTATTAGTGTCCGCAATGTCATTTGCAAGTGATCGGAGCGGATTTGTTCCGTCCACACATCACTGCTCTCCTCTGAACTATCCGCATGGGTTGCTGTGGTAACGACGTAGGGACCACGCTCCATGCTGGAGAGGTGGAATACAAAGACAGAAGTGTGAGCAGTTGAAAAAAATACAAACAACATATGAGTAGTATGAGCCATATGAGTCGTTCAGTTGTCAAGTTGTGTGGTTCAGATGTCGCCATCTCCTCTCTTGATTGTAAAAAAAAAAAAAACTTTACATTTTGTGGTTTTCCCCAACATTCATTAACTCATAGATCAAAATTAATTTGGGAAAAATGGGTGCTATTACCTCTACGATAATTACTTCTTATGCTAAATGTAAATCTCCCTTTCCATTATGAGCCCATGGGTGGGGAGCCATCTTGAACGGATACTGGAGTCGAGAAACAATAAAGCTGCCGGCAACTCAAGGGACACCAACTGCATTAGCAAAGCAATATAGGAAGCATGCACTAATTAGCCCTGCAGCCGCCACCTTTGTTTACAAAGTGACTTAAGAGTCAACAAAAACCTACCCGGTCTGTCCACCGGATGCAGAGAAATACTTATTACTGTCACAGCGGTTTGTGTGTTTATGCACGTGTGTGCAAAGTTGCTTTGTTTATAAGGCCAACTGGCACCAAAATACTGTAATTTGCCGTACAAAAGGATTTGTATAAATATCGTCCATCCACTTCATAATATGGGATATTTAATATCCAGAAAAATTAAATAAATTAAATTTAATGTGGTTTTCCAAACAGTGCGTGTTTAACAGCTAGTTAAACCATAACATTCGCCGTCTACATCTTCTTCATCGGAATTGAACAGCCACACAATTCCTTCATCACACACGTTGTCAGTCTCTGTCTTTCATTGCTACTCTCAGTTGTCACTTATGTCTTAAGCTAAATTAAGCTATTAATTAAGCTCACAAAGTAGTCTAGCCTTTTAAAGCCTGTTGGCGATAGTGGATTTTGGGACACGGAAGTGAATAAAATGTCCTTTAACTAAATAAGGAAAAATGGGGAAAAGTGTGGAAATATGGGCTAATAACTATAAAAGCAATCTTCCCTCGCTAAATATACTGCAAAAAAGGTCAGTAAGGATAATTCATAATGCCGCCTACAGAGAACATACTAACTCCTTATTTCTAAAATCACAAATACTTCAACTTGCTGATATAGTTAATCTTCAAACAGCTAAAATAATGCATAAGGCTAAAAACAACCAATTAGCTAAAAATGTCATCCAATACTTCTCTACAAGAGAGGAGAAATATGATCTCAGGGAAGAAGTACATTTGAAACACTTATATGCTAGGACTACGTTATGCTAGCCATAGCATTTCAGTATGTGGAATCAAACTATGGAATGGATTGAGTAAGGACCTCAAACAATGCACAACGATGAGCCAATTCAAGAAACAATACAAGCAGTTGATGTTTGCTAAATACAAGGATGAAGAGTCTTGAACCAGTCATGATGTGCTATATATATCACTATATTGACACTTACTATGGTACACATTATGTCATTGGATGGTCATATCACCTCGTACTTTGGTATGGGACAAAAAATTACAAAATTAAAAAAAAATGTAAACTGTATTATGGAAAGCAGGAAGTGAACAAATGTAACAGTGATTGTAAAAGTACCAGATGGAGGGGTACGATTTAGCTTTGCTTTGCTTCTTCCTACTCCTTTTGGACATGTGGAACTGTGAACTGATTATGTGATGCACTCAATTGTAATCTGATGCATGTTCAAATGAAATAAAACCATTACCATTACCAAAAACATCCTTACATTTATTGACGCAATACATCATTAATGGATGTAGTAGCCTGGCTAGCGTTTCTAGTGTGATGTTAACTTCTGCATACAGCTCTTTGGTCATATAGCTAATGGTGCGTTTATACAAGGTTTACCCAGAAGCCTTGATTCAATTGGGCTGGGAATATCAAGAAATGTCACAATCTTGGTTAGCATTCACACTGCACTAAGGAACAAAAAAAAGTCATTCTTGGGTCATACTGGTACACTAAAAGATGAATGACTATGAGTGAGGTATCTTTGTATATAAATCATACATAAGGCAATTCCTTTCACGTTACTTCCTCCCTTTGAGTGGCGGGATGATCCCTAAGCTTTCTCACTGCATTCGCTTGCAAGTAAACCGAGAGCCCCGGTTTTTGATGAACCACCTCCAGATCCAAGATCCAACCCATTCACAACCTCCTCAGTCCATTCAAGTAAGAAAAAAAAACCTCACCACACACTGGAAAAATGTTTCGTGATCAGGATAGATTGCCAAAAATAAGCTCATGTAGGTTTTTTTGCAGCAAATCCAAAAGCCACAATATGTCTGTGTGTAGTTATGTTAAAGATATGAAGTAAACCAGAAATGTTTGGCTATGACATATTGATATTATACAGCAAAAGTCTCAAAATGCATTTTAGTTTCTTATTAAAATACATGTCAAAAATAGGTTTTACGTTCATTGTCTCCACTTGACATGTGGTTCCAGAGCTAAAGGTTAGATCAGTGCCATCTTGTAGATATAGACCAGGGGTCTCAATTTACCTGGGGGCCACTGGAGCTAGGGTCTGGGCAAGGCTGGGCCGCATCAGCCCCCCCCCCCAAAAAAACGCATTTATTAATAACAGAAAAATATACAAACTTTTTCAGTGCTTTGGTTCCGATTTTCTACAATAAAAGCTCTGATAAAACGTTCCACTGTTCTCAAATATCTTAATTTTTATTTTTCTAAACAAAATAAGAAATAAAATAAATAAACACATCAAGGATAAAGAAAATCAATCAATTAGTAATAAATAAATATAATAATAATAAAAACTTAAGAAACCACATATAGTTGGTGGGTAGACAAATTATTTTTTTCAGATTAAAATGAACAAAGCATTATTAGAGCCCTGTAGACATGACAAAACACGACTATAGTCACATTTATACTCTTTTTATAACATATTGCGCAACTGCAGGGTCTTGAGACACATGCTAACTCGCAAACTAGAGAGCTAGCGACCTAAACGGTTGTTATTTCCTTTAAACTTAAATAGCCAAAAACTTACCACTTCCACACGGATAGGGAGGATAACTATTAACAGTTATTTAACCTTTAACATGAACATTAATCAAACGTAATAATTTTTTCTGGGTACATGATACCATACAGCATCCATATCAAACTTGCACGGGCCGCACTTACATTAAACTTTCATATCAAGGCGGGGGCCTCAAACTAGTGCCCTGCGTGCCACATTTGGCCCGCGGGCCGCGTGTTTGAAACCCCTGATATAGACACACAAACAGACAACAACTCTCTACTGGATTCCCAAAATTATTTGTTTAAAACCAGATGCTTGCAAATCAGACTTTGCAAGCAATTGATTGTCAGACAACTGTTGCGCCAAAATTGGCAACACTGCATCATTTTTGGATTTTCACGAAACCTGAGGTTGTAAAAAGTCAAATTCATGCTTTCCTGAATGAGCTCATTCATTTTATCAAAAGATGATTCGTGTTTTTTTTCCCCTTATAGTAGCACGGATGTGAAGATATTGTGCTCTAACATGTGTAATTGCATCATATAAAAAAAAACAACAACCTATGTAGTTCATTGCATGCAGTAGCAGTCCATGAAACAAACGCTGGCGTTAAGATGCTGCAGCGCCGCTGTTCTCCACAGCTGATCCCCCAGCAAGCCCTCCGCCTGCCGGGTTATGACTCATAGCCTGCCCGCCTTCCTTCCTCCCTTCCTTCCACTGATGCTGGGAGCTACAAGTAACCCGGAAACGCTCCAATAAAGAATAAAAACAGCTGTTTCGTCTGCCTCTTTACCTTTCGTTGACGGTAGAAACACAAACTCAGATCTTCCTTTCAGGTGGCTGCTGCTCTTTGGCCAGTTCGTCTCCTCTTCTTGCTCCTCCAAGGCGTCGCATCGCTCCCACGGTCCTAATGGAGAGGGAATTCCGCGTACAAACCAGCCAAAGTGATCACAAGTCGGCGTAAGTGTCCACCAAAGGGGCCACGCTAACAAGTGCAGCTCAGCTGGTTATGCAGGAAGCTCGGCTTTTTCCTGGGGTGGAGGGTTGACGTTGCTGACGCATTCAAGGACATCTCGGAAACTTGCTACTATCACTGATGGTGTTTTTAAGGTGAGAGACGTGGTTAATTATTGGTGGTCTCTTTCAATTGATCACATTTAACATTTATTGATACATCAAGAAGGCTTAAATTATTTCATACAAAAAACATACTAAAAGGTAATTGCAGATGAAGCTTAAATTTCCACAGAACCTGTAATTCATCCATTATTTTCTGTCAGGCATTCACACAGGCATGCCCCCACTCCCCGAAGAAGCTTTCTCTTTTTCATTAAAACCACTTTCAAGACTTCTTCAGGGAGAATAACATCACTTTTTGGACCATTCCGCATGTTCCCCTGATATAAATTTCATAGAGAACATTTATGGATTGATGGGAAGGGAAGTTTATAAAAATGGCCATCAGTTCCAGAGAAGTTGATGCCCTTCGTAACAACTTATGTCCATTTAAAATAAACGGTAAAAGCTATGCCAGTTAATTACATTTTATTCAGTCTTCCAGCTCAGTTTAGTTAGTTAGTCCATTGAGCGTTAATTTTAGATGTCATGACTTGAAAAAAAATATTAATGCAAATCGTTGTTAATTTGTTTTAGGTGAGTCTCAAACGCACCAGTTCTATTTAAGTCCATTGTTAACGGTTAGTTGTTCGTGTTTTATTCCAGTGAGCTTCACTTTTCATTGACTCTGACTCCATCGCATACAGTATGAATACCCCCCCCCCCCCCACACACACACACACACCAACATTAAGATCCCTTGAAGCCATCTACTGAGTGAATGACATAATCAATGAGAACATCATAGAGGACCTAGATGGGTTCATCTATTGCATTGTCCATCTTTCCATGACATACCATAAACAGTTGTAGTCAGAGCATAGAATGGGAATTATCAACATTGCTTAAATATGTTCTATATCAGGGGTCTCAAACCCAATTTACTTGCGGGCCACTGGAGCTAGGGTCTGGGTGAGACTGGGCCGCATCAGGTTTTCAAAAAAAAAACAAACAGAAAAATGAATAAACTTTGCTTTGGTTTCGATTTTCTACAAGAAAAGCTCTGATAAAACATTCCACTGTTCTCAAATATCTTACTTTTTATTTTTCTACACAAAATAAGATGAGAAATAAATAAACAAATCAAGAATAAAGAAAATCAATGAGTCATAAATAAATATAATAATAATAATAACAATAAAACGGCAAATAAAAACTTAACCACATATAGTTGGTGGGTAGACAAATTATTTTTTTCAGATTAAAATGAACAAACCATTATTAGAGCCCTGTAGACATGACAAAACACGACTATAGTCACATTTATACTCTTTTTATTTACAACATATTGCGCAACTGCAGGGTCTTGAGACACATGCTAACTCGCAAACTAGAGAGCTAGCGACCTAAACGGTAGCCTTCAAGTTATTTCCTTTAAACTTAAAATAGCCAAAAACTTACCACTTCCACATGGATAGGGAGGATAACTATTAACAGTTATTTAACCTTTAACATGAACATTAATCAAACGTAATAATTTTTTCTGGGTACATGATACCATATAGCATCCATATCAAACTTGCGCGGGCCGCACTAACATTAAACTTTCATATCAAGGCGGGGGCCTCAAACTAGTGTCCTGCGGGCCACAATTGGCCCACGTGTTTGAAACCCCTGTTCTATATTGCCATTATGTTGTATGTTGTCCATTTTTTGAAAACCAAGTGTAGATTTGTAAAAATCCCACTGAAAATGTTTCCCAAAGTCGCAGCTCCTCGATTTAGCAAAAATAAGTGTTGCGTTTATATTTTTGTCGAGTGTATGTAACCTCTTTTGAGATTGAAAAAGCCACAATGCTTCCTTCCACTCATGCAGTGTTGCACACACAAGTTAAATCATTTAATCAAATTATATTAGCTGCATCTCAGTTGTCATGGAAACCACAATTCCTTGCAAACACATGATGTGTCCAAGTAAAGCTCCAGCCCTCGTGTGTCTGAGTATGAGGAGAACTATTATAGCTTGGTCTGTTTCAATATTTGATTAATCGAATGGTTAAAACAAATTATAATTTTGCCGGTTTTGATAAATTGACCTCATGTTTGTTTACTTTGGCTCTTCCTCGGCTGTCTTTACCACACAGGCTGGATGATAAGAGGGTTCACTCTGCATGTCCGTGTGTGTTGTTGCTACAGTGGAATGAATGTACCAAGTGGTACTCCAAAATAAGCAACGCACACTTTTGTGCCCCTTGGCTCAAAGTCAGCTGTGATAAAAACAACAGTCGGGTAAAACTAACCTCTCAGTTCACATTCCCCATTAGTGCAACCCAAGAGGAGACCAAGCAGTATACAAAATGGATGAATTAAATATATGTGGGCTGAAAATGACCCCGGGGCCACGCCTGCTGAAGCCATACATTGCAAAGAAACCAAACCTTTGAATGAGACTAAATATTTATTAAAGGAATAAAAGGATAACATTTAAAATTTAAACAAGCGTGTTCACTGCATTTTACAAAGCTCTTCATGTCTTGGAGAGCGAGAGCATTCATCCTTTGTGTCAGCGTCTGTAAAAAAAGAAAATAAAAAAAAAATTTAAATTCACTTTGTGAACCAAACTTTATATTTCTGATGCACCTTAACCTTCCTAAAAGGGGGAAAAAGATGAAAAACAAGCCACCCTGAGTGCAAATGTTGGTGTTCCTCCCTGTGATGCATGCTCAAGATGTTCAGTTCATAAAAAGAAGATGTGCATCCATGTTCAATGTGACAGTGGAGGAAGTCAACTGTATAATATCTAAACAGTCTGCTTTGACACCACCTTAATCCTTTTATATTTAGAATCTTATATCATAGCTCTAAGGCAGGGGTCTCAAACACGCGACCCACGGGCCAAATGTGGCCCGCAGGACACTAGTTTGAGGCCCCCGCCTTGATATGAAAGTTTAATGTTAGTGCGGCCCGCGCAAGTTTGATATGGATGCTGTATGGTATCATGTACCCAGAAAAAATTATTACGTTTGATTAATGTTCATGTTAAAGGTTAAATAAATGTTAATAGTTATCCTCCCTATCTGTGTGGAAGTGGTAAGTTTTTGGCTATTTAAGTTTAAAGGAAATAACTTAAAGGCTACCGTTTAGGTCGCTAGCTCTCTAGTTTGCGAGTTAGCATGTGTCTCAAGACCCTGCAGTTGCGCAATATGTTGTAAATAAAAAAGTATAAATGTGACTATAGTCGTGTTTTGTCATGTCTACAGGGCTCTAATAATGCTTTGTGCATTTTAATCTGGAAAAAAATATTTTGTCTACCCACCAACTATATGTGGTTAAGTTTATTATTATTATTATTTTATTTATTTATTTATTTATTAATGATTGATTGATTTTCTTTATTCTTGATTTGTTTATTTATTTTTCATCTTATTTTGTGTAGAAAAATAAAAAGTAAGATATTTGAGAACAGTGGAATGTTTTATCAGAGCTTTTATTGTAGAAAATTGGAACCAAAGCGAAGTTTTTAAATTTTTTTTGTTTTTAATAAATGCGTTTTTTGGAAAACCTGATGCGGCCCAGTCTCACCCAGACTCGAGCTCCAGTGCCCCCCCAAGTAAATTGAGTTTGAGACCCCTGCTCTAAGGGGTGTTCTCTGGCAATACACAAGAGGCCGATGTTTTCCTACGAATCAACACAATGACTCTCTGACTATTTAGCTTGTTAGCATCCTTCAATATAAGTAACGGTAATTGAGAGAAAAGGAGAGCGTTATCGGAGCTAACTAGTCAGTGTTATGTGGGCTGTACGCCCTTTGAATGAGTCATTTACACAGGTAATGTCCTACAGGCCGACCAATCACATCACTTGTACATCTGCGAGGTTATATTTTTTTTTTTGGGGGGGGGGGGGGGGGGTTGTTTCTCAACACTTGAGCAAGGTGTCAACACACAGTAAACTCGTTCCATTGCATGACAGTAAACCCCCGATATGTGATTGGCAGGAGTTACCAGTTTCTGTATCTGCTTCATTTGGAATACTGGGAATCTCTAGTAGAGACAAACACGATATGTTAAAAATCACAAGAACATGTGGGATTTATAGATGGGGCTTACCTGAAAAGGTTCCGAGACTGGAGTTATCAAAGAACTGCTTGGGACAGGTTCTCAACAATATCTCTGATTTTTCAGCACCATCAAAAAATCTGCTTTTTGGAGAGTCAAGCAGTGTGCTCTTTGGGGAATTCAACATCTGCTTAGGGGAGTCCAGGATCTTCTGCGGCGTAAGCACGGGCCTCTTCGGTGACGCCAGTGAGGGAAATCCACACTTGGTTGGAGACCTCTCAGAATCCTGTTTGCTCTTCACCTTCAGTTTGACTGCTCTGTTCTTCCACTTCGTGATCTCCGTCTGCTGGCTGGAAACCAAGCTGTGGTTGAAGAAGAAACAGAGGAGCGCATGTTAAGAGAAAAAGGACAAAACGTGTGACGTGTCGTATAAAAACAGCTCAATTTGGTCGTACTTTTCTAAATGTCTGATTTTGAGTTGAAGCTGTTTAACTTCCTCTTCCAGTTTGTTTTTTTCCATCACAACACTGCTGGTGACCACCAAACCTCGGGGGTTTGTCAGTCGCTCATGAAGCTCCTCACCCTGCAGGACTGAAAAACAAGAAAAAAGTTAGTTTTACACTAAAAGGGGATCAGATTTTCAGACTTTGTGCCTCAGTTACAGTTTATCTCGATTGTTTACACACAATTTGTGATGCCACAATGACCACAGCATATAACCAATGCACCAACTCCATGAACAAAGTCTACTAAACTATAAGCACAATTCCTGCTTTACACTCAGACTGCAGATCTGACACAATTCTGAGTTTTGGCACAATTTTCATGAAGTAAACTTCTTGTTTTCACAACGAAAACAATGCCACTCAAAACAGTAAAATTAATATTCAGATTATTCACACTGACTCATCACATGGGTAAACACCTGTCACACATTTTTACAATTAGCGGTCTAACAATGGGTCAGAAATCCACAAACGCACAATCCCCTTCTCCAAGCTATGGAAGATGCATGTAGAGAGATACCAGCAGATGCTTTCCATGGCTGGATTCGCCATGCTAGGCGATATTTCCCCCGCTGCTTGGCCAGAGAAAACCTTGCATGTGATGTAGATGAGGTGCTGTGGCCTGACCCAAACAGAAGATGTGATGCAGTATAGTCTTTTGCTTTGTTATTCATTGATTTTTTTGTTTATTCATTCATTCATTTTTTACCGCTTATCCTCACTGGGGTGCTGGAGCCTATCCCAGCTGTCTTTGGGCGAGAGGCGGGGTACAGCCTGGACTGGTCGCCAGCCAATCACAGGGCACATATAGACAAACAACCATTCACACTCACATTCATACCTATGGACAATTTGGAGTCGCTTAATTAACCTAGCATGTTTTTTTTGGAATGTGGGAGGAAACCGGAGTACCCGGAGAAAACCCACGCATGCACGGGGAGAACATGCAAACTCCACACAAAGATGGCCGAGGGTGGAATTGAACCCTGGTCTCCTAGCTGTGAGGTCTGCGCGCTAACCACTTTTTTGTTTAGGATTATTATTTCTTGAACTGAAGCTGTATACATTTAGATGCAGACCACTGTATGTGGAACTTTGTGTTGGCTGTGATGAACACTTTGTAGATTGTTTTTCTGTGAAAAATAAAAAAATATATTTGTGTAATTTTGTGTTCCGAGTAAAAAACAAAAAAACAATTCTAAAATATTTTGCAAGAAGTGTCACACTGAACACAAAAAGAATATGATGTAATCACAGTGTTTTACACTGAGCACATCAGTGTTCAACTGGTTCATATAAATGTTTGTTCATATAGTGGTTTGTGTGCGTCATTTGGAGACAAAACACCATTTTGAGAAGAATGAAGACTGTTTTGGATGTAAAGTTTCATTTTGCAGGAGAATTGAGGGGTTTTCAGAAAAGTGTGAGTGATTTTTGGATTTGTGTGTAGAGTTCTGAGAATATGACGCATCCTTTCAGAAAATGTGTTTAAACAATCGAGGAAAAACTGTAAGACCTGCGGGGGAAAAAAAAAAAGCTTCCTATAGTTCCCCACTGGGATCCAATACCATTTTAAAAGCCATTGAAATGAGCATTGACATAGTAAACAGCTCCTTACATGACCCTTCTCCTCGCTGCTGCAACGTCCTGAGTGTTTCCTTCAGCCTCCACATTGACCTGTCCTTGTCATTCAGAGCCACAGTCATCCTCTGAATCCTGCGCCACATAAATATTTGGATCAGAATGTTAACAACCAG
Source organism: Doryrhamphus excisus (assembly GCF_030265055.1). Taxonomy (NCBI): domain Eukaryota; kingdom Metazoa; phylum Chordata; class Actinopteri; order Syngnathiformes; family Syngnathidae; genus Doryrhamphus; species Doryrhamphus excisus. The sequence continues at coordinate 15,467,962 of NC_080467.1, forward strand.
GAGGATATGGTACAGGTACTCTTACGGTATGATGCCGTTCTCCATCTACAGTAAGCCCATACACACAAAAAAAGTCCGTACTCTTTTTGATGCTTGTCAAAAGCTGCACTCATCTCCATTTCCGTCTTGAAGAGTTTAGCTTGGACTTCCTCCAGCTGAGCCGCAGAAGGTGAAGTACTTTTCTACACAAGAAAAAAAAAGTGTTTTAATACATTCGTAGTATCATTTAATATGGTATTAAAGTCATAATTAGGAGAAGAACATTTCTAAGAAGAGGTGAAAAAATGTAATTGTAATGGGGGAAAAAAGTCACAAACTGGGAATATTATTATTTCAATAGCCCATTCATCCATTTACTATCCCGCTTATGCTGGAGCCCAGTTGACTTCAAGAGGTGGGGAAAAAAACCCTGGGCTGGTTACCTACTACTAATACACTTTTCCATGTATGTCACAAAGCTAAGATGTCGTTTTTTTCTTGAAATACATATTGTATAACTTCTTAGCATAGCAGAGTTTCAGCTAAAATGAAAGGAAAGGTATACAAAACTGTGGTGAGACCAGCCATGTTGTTTGGGTCTACAGACAATGCCACTGAGGAAAAGACAGGAAGCAGAAGTGGAGGTAGCAGATATGAGGATGCTGAGGTTCTCATTGGGAGTGACCAGGATGGATAGGATCAGGAACGAGTACATCAGAGGGACATTACATGTTAGAGGCTTTGGAGATGAAGTCAGAGAGACCAGACTGAGATGGTTGGGCCATGTAGGAGGTGTAGAGGAAGACCAAAGAGGAGGTTTATGGATATAGTGAAGGAGGACATGAGGGTAGTTGGTGTGAGAAAGACAGAGTTAAATGGAGGAGATTGATTTTCTCTGGCGCCCCCTGAAGGGAAAAGCCCAAAGAGAAAGAAGCAGCAGCATAGCAACACGTGTGGTCCTTTCCATCCTCTCACTCTTCAGACCAACCTCTTGCAATTGGTTCTTCAGGACTTGGATGGCGTTCTCTTTCTTCTCGACTTGTGAGCGGACATCCAGCAGTTCTGCCTTCAGTTGCTGAAGGTTCATTTTGTGGGCTTCTTCCAGCTGCTTAAATGCAATGATAAAAGGTTAAAACACATCACCGCCTGTTTAGCTTTGCAAACACTGTAGAAAGGGTATAACCGCTTTTTCTGTGCCAACGTTATCTTATGTTAAAAATCACTTTATACACTGTATAGTTGGACCATAATCATATTGCTTGATAAAAGGTACAGGTTCCCATTTAACCCTTAGATGCATGAGTGACTGGACCCTACACTCTTCCATAAGTGGGTCAAAAATGACCCATATTAGAATCAATGTGTTTTTAAGCCATTTTTGCCATTTTGGTTAGGAATAATGCTATAGTATTCCAGATTGACAGTATCTCAGACAGGTGTAATACCTATACTGCATAATATATTTTACAAAAACTGTGCTAGTGTTAGCTATTTATAAAGTATGCCCAACAATACATATAGTAATGTTAACCAGCTAGTGTCAACTAGTTATAAAAGTAGGCTAATTTGTTGATAATACTAACAGTCATGAAGGACACATACACACACAATATCATATGAAGATAATACTTACATATATTAGCACTTGATGTGTAAAATAATCTTCCTGAGAGGTGACACTTCTGATATAGTCTGTGTGGTCTACAGTTAATTTATTCCTGACAGCCAAAGTTGATAAGAATTAAAGGTTCCTATTGGATTCCATAGAAAATACATGCGGGTCATTTTTGACCCACTTATGGAAGGTTGGGGTAGTAACACAAAAACTAAAATTTCTTAAAAAGGTAAGTTAAGAATTTGAATGGCATGATATCAAAAACCCGTTTTTTGAGGAATACCTGGAATATGAAATGATAATTTTTAATTATGAAGATATTTCAAGAAAACAACCTGAATGGGTCATTTTTGACCCACTTATGGATGGAGGGGATAGTAACACAAAAACAAAAATTTCTTAAAAAGGTAAGTTAAAAATTTGAATGGCATGATATAAAAAACATGGTTTTCGAGGAATACCTGGAATATGAGATAACAATTTTTAATTCCGAAGATATTTCAAGAAAACAACCTGACAGGGTCATTTTTGACCCACTTATGGAAGGTTGGGGTAGTAACACAAAAACTAAAATTTCTTAAAAGGTAAGTTAAAAATGTGAATGGCATGATATCAAAAACATGTTTTTGAGGAATACCTAGAATATGAAATAATGATAATTTTTAATTACAAAGATATTTTAAGAAAACAACCTGACCGGGTCATTTTTGACCCACTTATGCATCTAAGGGTTAAACATGAATTGACAAATAGGATGTGTGCCTCGCGTCAGGTGTCTACACCGCAAACAAATACACAACATCCCAGGGAGTCATAACTAGCGATACTGCTAAGAGACACTCTCCAGTGGTTTGGTAACCTGTGCAATACATAAACCAGGTGTCCCAAGTGTGACCTGGGGGCCATTTGCAGACCGTGACTCACTGTAGAAAATAAACACAAGCACCTTTGTCTTTGAGCGAGCTCCCCCCAGTGACTGTTGCAGAGAGGAACGCCGGCTTGTCTCCTTTTGCAGGTGACATTCCAACTGCACCTGAAGCTGCTGCACCTTCCCACACAGGTCATTATGGTCGTGAATGATGCCCTGCACGGGGGTTAGAAAGATGTTTAGTTTGCAACAATGGACATTTGCTCGTTTCCTTTTCCTCTGCTGTAGTTTTCAAAACATGACATTATAGCAGTGCTTTTCAAATAGCAGGGCACAAAGGTCAGATGTTTCTTGGAGTTGCTCACCAGGGTTGCACAACATCTCAGGAGGGAATTATATCCACTTCAAACGAATGTTTTGAGACCGTGTTATTTTTGTATGTATGTACATTTGTGTGTGTGGAACAAAATAATTGGATTTGTATTATTTCTTCTTGTGGTGGAAAAGGAGCTTCATATAAATGTGCAGTGTTCCATGAGTACTGCATGCATACCTGCAAAATAATCTTCCTGCTTTCTACCACGGTAGATCTCCGGTCTACCTCAGACCTCAGGATGCTGTCCAGCCTTCTCAAGGCCACTGGTTGGCTGCCGAGCACAGCCTCCAGCTGCTCATCAAAATTCAACCTTCCTTTTTTATCAGCTGACAGATCATCACAACAAGCGGTCATGCCTGCGTAAAGCGTCTCCATAATGACGCCCATTTTCTGTAAAATCAATCAAGTCATTTTCAAGATGTAAATTGATTGACGTCGTCTTTGATGTAGGGCCCAGAAGCAGTGCTCACCTGCAGGAAGAATTGTCTTCTCACCAACAGCTCGGCTAGTTTCTGCTTCGAAAAGTTGGCCTTGTCTTCACTAGGGAGTACTTGTAATTCACCCAGCAGTAAGTTCCACTCCTCAAAATTGGACAGATCTTTCTTGACGAACTCATCAAACAAATTCTTGTACATCTTTGCTTTTTCTCCGAGAATATCCTGGAAAAGCAAAGCACAGATTTTTAAAGAGAGAGCAAATGAATGGAAAAAAAAAAGCGTGCATGTTGGTTTACCCCAATGTCTCCCAGACAGTTGAAGGTCTCCCTTGCCAAACGACAAACTGTACTGTGGGCTTCCAAGATGGGAGGAGTCAAGTTGCTCTCGTAAACGTTGGTCAGGTAATATTCCTCATCCCAATTTTTCATGGCTGTGGAGTCCATGTGACTGCAAACGTTTATAAACTGCTGCAATTTTCCAAAGAGCTTCTGTAAAGAAGTTGGTATTAGAGAATTAGTATGTTTTGCACTAATTTTGATAAATACTTGTGACTGAGCACATATGTCACTAAAATTTCATGAACACAACATTTTATTTAGGTGGGTTTTTCTGTGATTTTCAAATGCACTTTGCAAACTTTCCACGGTGAGGTTAAAAAAAAAAACTGACAAACAGGACTGCATCAGTTAAATGTCAATGATGGCTAAGGGTCACAATGGAGATGATCACTGAAATGAAACAGTCAAACTTACCAGTGGCAATAAATAATTAATAATGAAGACATGAACCGTGATAGTAAACAGAATTACAGCCATACAATTGCAGTAATTAAAATCTCACTGCTTGACATCATTTTTTACTGTGATAATAGAATATCAATAGCTGCTGTTTTTGTCTCTCACTCTCTCTACCGTCTCTCTCCCCACCCCAGTTTCTCTTCTTTTCTGTTTCGTCTTGCTCTGGTCCGGCCGCTCCAAATTCACATAACAAAAATATCAAATAACGACAAATGAAATTTCATAGTACAGAGAGGTTGTAGCTTACACCTTTCCTGACAGAGCAAATCTGTTTAGCATGTAAGGACATTTAGATCAACAATACTATCTGCCCCAAGAAACAATACAAGCAGTTGATGTTTGCTAAATACAAGGATGAAGAGTCTTGAACCAGTCATGATGTGCTATATATATATATCACTATATTGACACTTACTATGGTACACATTATGTCATTGGTCATATCACCTCGTACTTCGGTACGAGGTGCATTATTAAAAAATAATAATAATAAAACCTGAAACTGTATTATGGAAAGCAGGAAGTGAACAAATGTAACAGTTATTGATTGTAAAAGTACCAGATGGAGGGGTAGGATTTAATAAGCTTTGCTTCTTCCTACTCCTTTTGGACATGTGGAACTGTGAACTGATTATGGGATGCACTCAATTGTAATCTGATGCATGTTCAAATGAAATAAAACCATTACCATTACCAATGGCTGGACAGGACACAAAAAAATAAAATAACAAAAATTAAATAATAATAAAAATTTAAAAAAAGCTTTCAACACATCAAACCATGCCCGCCACTTGAAACGCCAGCGTCACTACAATGCCCGCAGCTTGTTCCTATTACCCCGTGTTGCCATTCATTCAACAGAATAAGCCACTGGTGGTGGTCTAAGCTTTTTGAGTCGCAAATCCCCCAAACTCTACCTAGGAATCATTGGTTCCACGACAAACCTTACCACAATTTCATTGATTTTTTTTAATTGTATAAGTATTTTCCTGACACCAATACTGAGAGCGGTGGTTACCTGAAATTCCAATGTGGAGTCTTGCAGGCATGAGGACACAGTCACCTTGGCACCGGTCTGAGTCTGATTCTCATTGAGCAGAGAATTTGAAGTCTTTGCTTCATTAGGCACCTGAAAGGGAAAAAAAGAGGAACCATGTGAGTGTCAACAAATACAAACTTTTCTTATGTTTTTATCTTATTAGTCCTATTTTATGGGAAGTCTCTTTTAGTCTTTAGCTTTTAACTCCAGTGTTTCCTCGGGAGGGGGGGGGGGGGGTCCTCCACACTGGGGGCTGTGTCGGGTCTGCTGAGGGGGTGCCATCCTTGGGTCCCTTCGACCCGGCCGGCTGGGGGCTCCTCCCTTTAATGTGGGGGTCTGCCCGTCTGTCGGAGTCGGGGGGCCCGGGTGCTGGTCCCCCGATGGCACGGCCTGCGGCTCCTCCCAGTGTGGACAGCCCCAAAGGTGGCGTTTCCTTGATCCTCAGTGCCATGCCATGTCTCCCTACTGAGTGTGATTGTGTGTGTGTGTGTGTAGTATGGAGGGTGGGAGGGAGGGGCTTTCTTAGTAATTGTTTTTCCTTTTAATTGTGGTAATTGTTTTTAATTCTGTAAAGCACTGTGTGTTGCATGTCTTTGCAGGAAAAGTGCTATACAAATAAAGTTGATTTGACTTAGTCAGTCATATGTAACAGAGGTCTATTAACAACTATGTACAATCAATGTCAAAATGTGCCTTATTTTGAAAAGGAAAACAAAAAGAAAGATCTGTTCTCAATTCTTTTTCAATTAATGGCCCCTTTAATTACGCACAAAAGGATACTATAGAACAGGGGGTCTCAAACAAGCAGCCCGCGGGCCAAATGTGGCCCGCAGGACACTAATTTGAGGCCCCCGCCTTGATATGAAAGTTTAATGTTAGTGCGGCCCGCGCAAGTTTGATATGGATGCTGTATGGTATCATGGACCCAGAAAAAATGATTCCGTTTGATTAATGTTCATGTTAAAGGTTAAATAACTGTTAATAGTTATCCTCCCTATCCGTGTGGAAGTGGTAAGTTTTTGGCTATTTAAGTTTAGAGGAAATAACTTGAAGGCTACCGTTTAGGTCGCTAGCTCTCTAGTTTGCGAGTCTCAAGACCCTGCAGTTGCGCAATATGTTGTAAATTAAAAAAAAGTATAAATGTGACTATAGTCGTGTTTTGTCAAAATAATTTGTCTACCCACCAACTATATGTGGTTTCTTAAGTTTTTATTATTTGCCGTTTTATTATTATTATATTTATTTATTTATTACTGATTGATTGATTTTTTTTATTCTTGATTTGTTTATTTATTCTTCAGCTTATTTTGTGCAGAAAAATAAAAAGTAAGATATTTGAGAACAGTGGAATGTTTTATCAGAGCTTTTATTGTAGAAAATTGGAACCAAAGCAAAGTTTTTTTAATTTTTTTGTTTTTAATAAATGCGTTGTTTTTTTGTTTTTTTTGGAAAACCTGATGCGGCCCAGTCTCACCCAGACCCGAGCTCCAGTGGCCCCCAAGTAAATTGAGTTTGAGACCCCTGCTATAGAAGCTCTGTGGTACTTTAGCCACCTTATGTGTCACTTTTTCCCTCCATAAAGCGTGACTTATAGTCATGTGTGAACTTACCTATACAAATATACGGATACTACATAGATGCAGATACTATATAGAGATGGATAGATAGATTACCATCGCCACCCTTTCTTCCATTTCTGCTTGAAGCTGGCTCTTCTCCCCTCTCAGTCCCTCGACCGTCTCGTGCAGTTGATCCCCTACTTCACAGAGTGACGTTACTTGGCACAGCAGCCTCTCAATCTTATCCGGAGAAGTCAGATTTGCAGCTTCTTTTTTGAGACACAGGCTATCCCTCTCCGCTTTCACATGGCCAAGCTCTTCACTCAAATGCTTCATCTGTTTAAAAAAATGGCTCATTAAGGCAACAACACAAATAATGAACAAAATCAATCAGTACTGTGCTGTAGAGCGCAACATTTTCCAGGAGAATGATGTTTAGATTACCGTAATTTCCGGACTATAGAGCGCACCTGATTATAAGCCTCACCCACTACATTTTTAGAGGAAAACCGATTTTGTACATAAAACAAGCCGCACCTGTATATAAGCCGCATGTGACCACATTAAAACATGTAAACATATTTACAAAGAAAGGCGGCACACGGAGAGAGTTTTCTAAGTTTTAATAATATAACCTAACAATAATAATAATAGGGGCGGCACGGCGGTCTAGTGGTTAGCGCGCAGACCTCACAGCTAGGAGACCAGGGTTCAATTCCACCCTCTGTGTGGAGTTTGCATGTTCTCCCCGTGCATGCGTGGGTTTTCTCCGGGTACTCCGGTTTCCTCCCACATTCCAAAAACATGCTAGGTTAATTGGTGACTCCAAATTGTCCATAGGTATGAATGTGAGTGTGAATGGTTGTTTGTCTATATGTGCCCTGTGATTGGCTGGCGACCAGTCCAGGGTGTACCCCGCCTCTCACCCGAAGACAGCTGGGATAGGCTCCAGCACCCCGGCGACCCTCGTGAGGAAAAAGCGGTAAAAAATGAATGAATGAATGATAATAATATAACTTTCTTCACAAACGGTGCCTGTGACGCGGCAGTAAAACGGTAGCAACATGGTAACAACAAGCTAGCAAAACAATAGCAACACAGTATAACTAACAGGTCTGGTAAAACAGGTCCTTAAAAGAACATACTGGTAAAAAATCACGGTAAGCCGTCTTCATCTTCCCCTGAAAGCTGCGTCATATGCCTTTCTTTTTGCATTTTCCATGATAAGGGTATGTTCATGCTAATTTCATTTATGCACAAGATAAAGAAGTTGCAGTCTTCCTCGACGCATATATTCCACCGGTCTTAATCTTACCTTTTCTACTCGAGAGCCCCCTGGCGGCCGTTAGAAAAAATACATAAATTGGCCGCATCACTGAATAAGCCGCAGGGTTGAAAGTTTGGGGAAAAAAGGTAGCGGCTTATAGTCCGGAATTTACGGTAGATGAGGTGCGTTGCCTCACTTGACCCAATTGTTCAAAGTCATAGGATGCATAAATCTTTTTTTTTTCTGCATAAATCTTGGATCCAACTAAATCATTGGTTATCTGTAATGTGTCAGTTGCCTAACATAAAAAACGTGTTCACTCACCTTATCAATGCTTTGCTGCAGTTCTGTCTCTAGCTGGTTCTTCTTCTCACTCACATCCTGAAGTTGCTCTTTCTGAAGTGGGGAAAAAAAACAACAAAAAAAACGGAGTCATACCACTATCGCTGTATATTACTTTTCAAAAGGTATAACCCTGTATGCTGTTATTCCTGGCCCCTTTGGTGCCAATGGACTAATAATGAAGAATCAATAAAATGCATGATTAATAAAAATAAACTTGATAATTTTGCCTGCCTCGACTACGAGCGAGTGGATACAGAGTGCTAGCAGAAAGTTAGCATACGGCAACATTAATGAAGGCAATGGTTTCTAAGGTGAACGCTACAGCCCCAATGTGTGGATATTAAAGTAGTGACAAGGAAGAAGGGTAATATGAACAACAAAATAAATATAAACAAACAGTGCAAAATAGTGCGCTACATTGCAAAATCTTTCAATGCGGTTTCAATGATAGTGATGAACGAGATATTCCTGTATGGGACAAGAATTTATCAAATCAAAGTGATTGTATGATTGAGTTACGGCAAACAAACCTCCGTTAGGTGCGTTGCTGCCATTTCCTCCAGTTGTGTTCTGAGCTGGCTGGTTTCCCGCTTTTGTGCCTCCAGTTGGTCCTGCAGCTGACCTCGCTCTTCGTTGACAAATGTCACACGTTCCATCAGCTTCTCGAGCTCGTCCCTGTTCGTCTGAGCGTCAAGCGACCTCTCAGATTGCACGGTGTCTCGTTGTGCTCGCACATCTTCAAGTTCCTCAGTCAGCCTCTGAACCTGCGAGAATGTAGCCGGTCCTTTTAATGCACCACACTATATAACTGTCAATGATGTGATTTGATTGTAAAACTGTGCGTGTCATATTGCTCAATAAAGTTATAACACATAGTAAACAAACCTGATTTTGATGTGTTCCTGCCATTTCCTCCAGTCGATGCTGCAGCTGATATCGTTCTTCTGTGACAAATGTCACGCGATCCATCAGCTTCTCAATCTCATTCCTGTTCGTCTGAGCTTCAAGCGACCTCTCGGACTGCATGGTATCTCGTTCTGCTCGCAAGTCTTCAAGCTCCTCAGTCAGCCTCTGAACCTGTGAGAATGGGAGACTAGGAATGACAACTCTGGCTGTATACTGTATCTTATTAAGGTAAGAAAGCTTGTGTTCAGTCAGATTTCCAAAAGTTAAACTGTAGAGAAAGAAAAACTCACCAGCTGTACATTTTCTTGAAGGTCAGCTTTCAAGAGAGTCACCTCCTCCTCAGCTTTCTCCAGCTGCTCCTTTAGCTGTTGGATCTAGAGCGCCATTAATCATATAATCATACAATGTGCTTAAATTGCTCTTGAAGCGTTATCTTAAAGTGTTATCAAAGTAGAGTACATAAAATATGACTATACTGTATGGGTTAGTATACCAAAGATACTACATTACGCATTAAAAAAAAAAGGAGAATCTAACCTGCACATTTTGTTGATCTTCTTGTTCTTTCAGGGACTGTGCTGCTGAGCTGAGCTGAAACTCACACTGCAACTACAGGAATCAGAGAGAACACTTGTAAAAAAAAAATAAATAAAATGAAAAAAATCCCCAAAAAGTAACAAATTAAATTGCAATGTTAACATGATGTTGAAATATTCAATTTCCAAGCATAAAAATTAGGAAAACACTCTTCAGATTCTGCTGATGTTTTTGTTTCATAATCAGAACTTTGTTTTGGTCACTTAGTCCACTGTTGCTGCCCCCCCCCAAAAAACACACACACACAGGAGTAGAGAAGCATCGGTAGAGTTTAAGATAATCCAAGGTCCCTTACCATCTCCATCCTTTCTTCCATTTCTGCTCGAAGCTGGCTCTTCTCCTGTCTCAGTCCCTCAACAGTCTCATGCAGCTGATCCCTCTCTTCGCTGAGCAAATTTACTTTGCACAACAGCTTCTGGATCTCATTTGTGGAGGTCTCATGTTCAGCTTCCTTGTTGAGGAACAGGCTATCCCTCTCAGCTTTCACATGGTCAAGCTCTTGGCTCAAATTGTTGATCTGGTTTAAAGAGAGAGATACATTGTAAGTGCTGCAGCCATGAATCCAGCAGATGGTGCTGTCTCACAGGTCATTGGACTAACTCTTTCCAGTGGGAAGATGCTTTGACAAGACGTGTTGTATAACTGCACATATGTACACTATATATGGTGGTGACCAGTCAAGGGTGTACCCCGTCTCTCGCCTGAAGTCAGCTGGGATAGGCTCCAGCATACCCCTGCAACCTCAATGAGGATAAGCTACATAGAAACTGGATGGATGGAGGCTAAAATACATGATGTAGGGTAGCTTTAAGCCAGGGGTGCTCACACTTTTTCAGCATGCGAGCTACTTTTAAAATGACCGAGTCAAAATGATCTACCCACTACAAAAATGCAAAACATCTATTTATTTTCAAATGTATTGAGGATTATTTGTACGTACAATGTATGTTGATGTACCTTACATAACCAAATGAGCCAATATTGCAAAACACACATAATTAACTATTAAAATTTTTTGTAATTACCTGAGTTTACTTTGATGACTTGCACTGAATTGAACCAGCCAGGGATGCATAGTCCGGACAGTAGCTGCTGATAGCCTCAAGCACACTTCCAAATGTTTATCAGTCATGGATAATATCCGTATCACAATATCCGTATAATATTTCATATCCGTATGGAAGTGATATGTTTTTTGCCTTTTTACTTGGTCCAGCTCCTTCACTCATTTTAGTGACCATAAACTTTAGCGAGGGCTTTAAAATCTCGCAATTCCCCGACTAGCTTAGCACTTTGCATCGTTGTTTACGCATGAGCGGTGACCTAAAGGTCAAAATTCAGTTGTCATCTGATTGGTTGTCCTGTATGTCAATCAAGTAACGGGGATGGATTATAGGCTGACATCGTAAGTTCTGCTGCACTTAGAGACGTTGTTTGATTTGATTGGTCCCCCGAAGGGCAACATTCAGTTGTCATCTGAATGGCTGCCCTGTATATCAATCAAGTGACGGCATTGATGTTGGGATGATATTTTTGTAATGTCACGCCGCGATCGACCAGCGATCAACCAGTACCACCCCCGCGATCGACCGGTAGCTCGCGATCGACTTAATGAGCACCCCTGCTTTAAGCCATAAAAACAGCCACTAGATGGCAGTAGTGCATTTAATAAGGGCTCAGCAGCTACAGTATCATGTAAACAGAAAAACCACTCATGAGAAGGAGGAAGTGGAAAAGCAAGTAGGAGTGTAGCGTGCAGAAAGTTACGCATTTTAATGTGTCGGTTCCATGTTTGAATAGCCATAGAACACAGTTCATCATTGGTTAACTGTAATGTGATGATTCATAATGATAAAAAGGCATGTTCACTCACCTTCTCAATGCTTTGTTGCAGCTCTGCTTCAAGATGGTGGTTCTTCTCACTCACATCCTGAAGTTGCTCAATCTGAAGTGAAAAAAAAAAAAAATCAGTCAAAGCCAACTACCACTGTATATGACTTTAACAGTGCAACCCTGTATGTCAATACTCCTGGACATTTTTGTGCCATTATTGAGGTACAGACGTCCCTCGCTACATCAGGGTTCACCTTTCAGGAGAATCGTTCACTTGTCAAACCCGATATCCGGTTACATCGCTTTCGTTTTTTTGCTGTTATTTCCTATAGTGTCTCCTAAAACTGAGCTTGCGCCTCTCAAAGACGTCACACTGCAAGTCATCTTGTAAATCTCCATGAGGCCCAGACAGCTGGCTGAGCTCTATACCACTTCATGAGGTATAGGACAAGGACTTATCAAATCAAATCACCGTATGTTCATGATGCTCATGTAGAAAGAGTTATGGTTTTAAAAAAAAAAAAAACCTGATTTTGATGTGTTCCTGCCATTTCCTCCAGTCGATGCTGCAGCTGATATCGTTCTTCTGTGACAAATGTCACGCGATCCATCAGCTTCTCAATCTCATTCCTGTTCGTCTGAGCTTCAAGCGACCTCTCGGACTGCATGGTATCTCGTTCTGATCGCACATCTTCAAGCTCCCCAGTGAGCCTCTGAACCTGTAAGGATGGGAGAATAAGAATGACGACTCTTGTATCTTATTACAGTAAGAATGCTGGTCAGACCTGAGCTTGTGTTCAGTCAGATTTCCAAAAGTTAAACTGTAGAGAAAGAAAAACTCACCAGCTGTACATTTTCTTGAAGGTCAGCTTTCAAGAGAGTCACCTCCTCCTTAGCGTTCTCCAGCTGCTCCTTTAGCTGTTGGATCTAGAGCACCATTAAATTCATATGATAATCATATAATGTGTTTAAAGTGCTCTTAAAGCTGTTTTAAGTGTTATCAAAATAGAGTACATGGAATATAACTATACTGTATGGGTTATTATACCAAAGATACTACATTACGCATTTTTTTTAAAGAGAATCTAACCTGCACATTTTGTTGATCTTCTTGTTCTTCCTTCAGGGACTGTGCTGCTGAGCTGAGCTGCTCTTGCTCCAACTACAGGAATCAGAGATAATACTTACACAAGATAATACTTGTAAATAAAAAAATAAATAAAATGAAAAAAATCCCCAAAAAGTAACAAATTAAATTGCAATGTTAACATGATGTTGAAATATTCAATAACTTGAAGGCTACCGTTTAAGTCGCTAGCTCTCTAGTTTGCGAGTTAGCATGTGTCTCAAGACCCTGCAGTTGCGCAATATGTTGTAAATAAAACGAGTATAAATGTGACTATAGTCGTGTTTTGTCATGTCTACAGGGCTCTAATAATGCTTTGTTAATTTTAATCTGAAAAAAATAATTTGTCTACCCACCAACTATGTGGTTTCTTAAGTTTTTATTATTTGCTGTTTTATTATTATTATTATATTTATTTATTACTGATTGATTTTCTTTATTCTTGATTTGTTTATTTATTTTTCATCTTATTTTGTGCAGAAAAATAAAAATTAAGATATTTGTGAACAGTGGAATGTTTTATCAGAGCTTTTATTGTAGAAAATTGGAACCAAAGCAAAGTTTATTCATTTTTCTGTTTTTAATAAATGCGTTTTTTGGGGGGGGGGTTTTGAGAACCTGATGCGGCCCAGTCTCGACCTGACTCTAGCTCCAGTGGCCCCCAAGTAAATTGAGTTTGAGACCCCTGCTGTATATTGTCCCTCATCCCTGCTACATCACAATTTGAACACCCCCCGCCCTCCCCATGGTGTTTTTTTCACAAATTAACTCATTCAATGCCAAGGGCGTAATTATACATTTTTATACACCTGAACATTGCATCCCAAAGATGTATTTAAACTACTTTTGTTGTTTTTTTCCGCAAGAAGCTAAAAGAGATGATGCAGCCAGATAGTCAAAGTGCATTTGATAAGAGCTAGGCAGCGATCACGTAAATACAAAGATCACACATGACATGAAGGAGGAAATGGAATAGCGTGGAGGAGTGTAGCATGAAGAAGGTTCCCAACAGTTCTTGTTGGGAACGGATTTTCCTTAAAATTTCCTACTGTATGTTCTACTATTGATTACTAATGAATGGGACAAGGTAGACAAACAGGAGTCTAATCTTTCTTTTGGTTGGTTCCGTGTTTATGTAGCCATAGAATAGCTTTAGGTCTTAGTACAAGGCAGGCCTATACAAGTCTCCCGCAGCTTACATATTTGATCAAAGTAGATCATTGGTTAACTGCAATGTGATGATTCCTAATGATAAAGCGCATGTTCACTCACCTTATCAATGCTTTGCTGCAGCTCTGCCTCTAGCTGGTTCTTCTTCTCACTCACGTCCTGAAGCTGCTCTTTCTGAAGTGAAAAAACAAAACATAAACAAGTAATCATAGCAGACTAGCAGTGTATATTATTTTTTTAATTACAACCCCGTCTGCCAATACTCTGGGAGACTTTTGTGCCATTGGACCAATAATGAAGTATAGGAATAGGCCTGTCACAACAGGGCTCGACAATAACGTTGTACCGATGGCCCGGGGCAAGTTAAAACAAAATTCGGGCAAGTAAATCCAATCATTAATATTCCCGTCGGGCAAGTGCACTTTAGCATGCCGTACTGCCAAGAGTTTTTTTTAAAGCGGTTCTTGTTGGGTGTTGGTAAAACTCGGACTGCGTAATTCCGGTGGTAATTTGCAAACCAATCCTTGCAAATCTTGAAATGGACCAATCAGAATCGTTTATTTAGACCGCGGTCCGTAATCCACAATCCGCGTTTTACCCACACCCGTTCTTGTTCGCGATCAACCAATCAGCGATCGTTTTACTAGGAAAACATCTATCATGGCGTCCCTGCCAACATCGTCTAATTCTTCAACAACTTCTGAAGGAAAACACCAAAAAGTGATGAAACAGTGCCTCCTAAACAAGTATTTTATTAGCGGCAGCAAATCAAATGATGGCAAAGGTGAGTGAATCACATTGCTGTGACAATTTGAAGTGGTCACAATGAAACACCACCCATTAGGTCCAATACCAAGTGCTGATTTTGCACAAGCTACAAAACCTAGCGGTTTCATTTCTCTGTGTATTTTTCTCACCTTTGCTTCACAAATTATTGTTTGACCATTGAGCATTTTTTCTGAGCATTTCTTTCTAAAAACACTTTACTAGTACACAAATGTGTCAAATGTTTCATTGAGGTGTACAACTTAAATAAATATCACTGCTTACTACGACTACCATGTGTAAGGTAGCATGGCTTGCCATGTTAACATACATCTCCACAAATTTTCAGACATTCCTCCAAATACAATGCATCAGTACTATTATCTGATGAATTATCAGCATATATTGATATATGATATCATTATGGCAGTCTTTTCATTTTACATGGGGCAAGTTCGGGCAAGTAGTTCTCACCTTAAGGATTCCCCATGGGCAAGTAATTTTTGTTTTTAACGTAGAGCCCTGCACAATGATCAATAAATTAATTAACCGCATGATTAATAAAAACAGACTTGATAATTTTGCCTGCCTCAACATATTGACATGTGCATGCATGTTTGTTTTGCTCCTCTCTCTACGAAACAGGCTGGATGACAAGAGAGTTCACTCTGTCTCAACTACTGGGTGCGTTGGTTCTATCGCAGAATGAACCAAGTGAGTGAACCCTCCTGTTATTCAGCGTCTTTTCCCCAGTGGGGGGAGGCGGAGCGTGATACGGAAAGTTTGTTTTTGATCCAAACTAAATTTCAAGACTGGACAAATGAAAAACTGGCAATACGGAATTATTCCAACAAGTGAAAGAACAACTCGGGGAAGTCGGTATCACGTGATGTTGGTGTTTATGTTTTACTGGGTATGCCCCATTGACTATTCTGGTTGATTATAGCGACGCATGTAGACAAGAGATTGGAATATTCCTTTCCATGTATACCATTGTTTCCGGAAAAGTCATTCGGAAAAACTCATGTAAACATGGCTACTGTTGAGTGTCCGTGGTGTAAAGACTGGCAGAGCAATGTAATATCTGTCCGTGTGGCAGCTCGTTCCTCCTATAGACTTACTGATGTTTTCCAATGTAAAAAAAAACGTGCCGTGGCTCAAAAAAGTGGCCTATAGTATCTTATTCCAATAAGAATACTGATCAGACAAGAGCTTGTTTTCAGTCAGATTTCCCTTAAACTGTTAAACTGTAGAGAAAGAAAAACTCACCAGCTGTACATTTTCTTGAAGGTCAGCTTTCAAGAGAGTCACCTCCTCCTTAGCTTTCTCCAGCTGCTCCTTTAGCTGTTGGATCTAGAGCACCATTGAGGATTATACATTTAAATATGTTTTTAAAGCTGTTATCAAACGACAGTACATGAAATATGACTATACTGTATGGCGTAGTATACCAAAGATATTACATTACGCATTTTTTTAAAAAGAGAATCTAACCTGCACATTTTGTTGATCTTCTTGTTCTTCTTTCAGGGACTGTGCTGCTGAGCTGAGCTGCTCTTGCTGAAACTCACACTGCAACTACAGGAATCAGAAAGAACACTTGTTTATAAATAGAATTTAGAAAAAAACGTTTTAAAAATCCTTAATAGAATTAAATAGAAATATTACATGAAAAAGCATAAAAATTAGGCAAACTTTCATCAGGTTCTGCTGGTGTGTCTGCTTTGTTTTGGTCACTTAGTCTACTGTTGGAGTCCTATTGTTTGTTAAACAGTAGGTACCAGTACCACCACACCCCCACACAGGCGTAGAGAAGCATCAGTAGTTTAAGATAATCCAAGGTCCCTTACCATCTCCATCCTTTCTTCCATTTCTGCTCGAAGCTGGCTCTTCTCCTGTCTCAGTCCCTCAACAGTCTCATGCAGCTGATCCCTCTCTTCGCTGAGCAAATTTACTTTGCACAACAGCTTCTGGATCTCATTTGTGGAGGTCTCATGTTCAGCTTCCTTGTTGAGGAACAGGCTATCCCTCTCAGCTTTCACATGGTCAACCTCTTGGCTCAAATTGTTGATCTGGTTTAAAGAGAGAGATACATTGTAAGTGCTGCTGCCATGAATCCAGCAGATGGTGCTGTCTCACAGGTCATTGGACAAACTCTTTCCAGTGGGAAGATGCTTTGACAAGACGTGTTGTATAACTGCACATATGTACACTATATATGGTGGTGACCAGTCAAGGGTGTACCCCGTCTCTCGCCTGAAGTCAGCTGGGATAGGCTCCAGCATACCCCTGTAACCTCAATGAGGATAAGCTACATAGAAACTGGATGGATGGAGGCTAAAATACATGATGTAGGGTAGCTTTAAGCCATAAAAACAGCCACTAGATGGCAGTAGTGCATTTAATAAGGGCACAGCAGCTACAGTATCATGTAAACATAAAAACCACTCATGAGAAGGAGGAAGTGGAAAAGCAAGTAGGAGTGTAGCGTGCAGAAAGTTACGCATTTTAATGTGTCGGTTCCATGTTAGAATAGCCATAGAACACAGTTCATTATTGGTTAACTGTAATGTGATGACTCCTA